>NW_021681431.1:62590-86277 GCF_001412515.2 Diachasma alloeum
AATTAGCGGGCGAGTTGTCGGGAGTCACTGCGCCAAGAAACCATTGAGTTTTTCATAGTGCCGCGACTTTCGTCGCAGTTTTTGTTTTTTTATTACAGAGATTGAGGAATGAAACGGGGGTTGAAGGATGGGGAATTTAATTCTCCATCGAACAGCATTGGTTTCATTCCTTAATATTAATTAGGAGAAAGGAGACGATTTTTTAATTAGCGGGCGAATTAATGGGGAGTCACTCTGTGCCGAGAAAACATTGGGTTTCTTATAGCGCCGTGACTTTCGTCGCAATATTAATTTTTTTATTGCAGAGATTAAGGGATGAAACGGGGGTTGATGGATGGGGAATTTAATTCTCCATTGAAGTCTTTGTTTCATCCCTTAATATTAATTAGTCGGCGAATAAATCAACTGAAAAACATAAAGTAAACATTGAGTACAAGGAGGACAAAAGTCCCCCTCCGAACCTGTCCCTGTGACAGCGGGACTGCTACTGCCGAGTTACTCACGCACCCGACTCGCATTTACCGACAAATCGACCGGGACGCCGCCTTTCCCGTGGGGTACCAACCAACTTTTTTGGAGTCAGTCGAACCCCCCGATTCGGGCCTCTCCTCAGGTCTATCCTCTTTGCCTCCATATGTGGGCACCCCCATATATGGGCACCCCTCTATATATGAGCATCCGCCCATTTTAGGGCAGCCCCCTTAGAACCCCCATGACCCTTATGACCCTCGTGACCCTTAGCACTCCTATGACCCTCGTGACCGTCAGCGCTCCTTGACCCTCGTGACCCTTTTTTCTCTCTAAATTTCAATTCTATTTGAATTTATTTAATGCCTAAAGGTGGTTAGGCGGCGTGCTGAGTTGAATTTGGAGTGAGAATTTCCGTGGGTCCCGGTAGCTTAGGCGGTAAGAGTACCCGGCGCGTAACTGGGAGACCCGGGTTCGAATCCCGGCTGGGCGAATCGGAATTTTTTCTCTCTAAATTTCAATTCTATTTGAATTTATTTAATGCCTAAAGGTGGTTAGGCGGCGTGCTGAGTTGAATTTGGAGTGAGAATTTCCGTGGGTCCCGGTAGCTTAGGCGGTAAGAGTACCCGGCGCGTAACTGGGAGACCCGGGTTCGAATCCCGGCTGGGCGAATCGGAATTTTTTCTCTCTAAATTTCAATTCTATTTGAATTTAGCACTCCTATGACCCTCGTGATCCTTACTACCTCTATGCCATTTAGAACCCCTATGACCCTCGAGACCTTTGAGACCCTCGTGACCCCTATGACCCTTAGCCCCTCTATAACCCTTATGACCCTTAACACTCCTATGACCCTTAGCACTTCTCTGACCCTCGTGATGCTTATGACCCTCGTGACCCTTATGACCCGTAGCTCCTCTATGACCCTTATGAGCCTTAATACCCCTATGACCCTTAGCACCTGTATGACCTTCGTGACCTTCAAGACCCTTAGTACATCTATGACCCTCGTGGCCCTCGTAACTCTTAGCCCCTCTGTGACCCTTAGCACCCCTATGACCCTTATGACTCTTAGGGACCCTATGATCCTTGAGACCGTTGTGACGCTTGAGACCCTCGTGACCCTAATGACCCTTAGCCTCTATAACCTTTATGACCCTTAACAACCCTATGATCCTTGGCACCTCTATGACCCTCGTGACCATTATGACGCTTAGCCCCTCTATGAACCTTAGGACTCTTAACACCCCTATGAGCCTTAGCACCTCTATGACCCTCGTGACCCTTATGACCCTTAGCACATCTATGACCCTCGTGACTCTCATGACTCTTAGCCCCTCTATGAACCTTAGGACTCTTAACACCCCTATGAGCCTTAGCACCTCTATGACCCTCGTGACCCTTATGACCCTTAGCACATCTATGACCCTCGTGACTCTCATGACTCTTAGCCCCTCTATGAACCTTAGGACTCTTAACACCCCTATGAGCCTTAGCACCTCTATGACCCTCGTGACCCTTATGACCCTTAGCACATCTATGACCCTCGTGACTCTCATGACTCTTAGCCCCTCTATGAACCTTAGGACTCTTAACACCCCTATGAGCCTTAGCACCTCTATGACCCTCGTGACCCTTATGACCCTTAGCACATCTATGACCCTCGTGACTCTCATGACTCTTAGCCCCTCTATGAACCTTATGACCCGTAGCACCCCTATGACCCTTATGATCCTTAGGGCCCCTAAGACCTTTGAAACCCTTGAGACCCTCGTGAACACTGAAGACCCTTCAGACCCTCTAGAACCTTCAGAACTTCATGACCCTTGTGAACTTTGAAAATTTTCAGGTCTTAATTTATATGGCCTCTGATCCTTCTGAGCCTTCTGAGCACTGAAACCGCTCGGCACTGGAAATTTTCAGCGTTCTACGAAACTATTTTTTTATTATATAGAGAGGCTAATCTTAAAACTTACAAACTAAAAACTTACAAACAAAACTTGAACCTAAAATCCACTGTTTTTAACTAATCTAAAACTTGAAAATTGATCTTAAATATTTTCAAACTTACAAACTAAATCTTACGACTAATTAAAATACAAAAGAAGAGGTGTTTTTAAAATGAAAAAAATGCTTGGGGTTAAAAATTTGTGTATTTAAAAAAATTTCAAACTTTCAAACTAAAATGGATTTTTTTTTTTAAATAAAAAAGGGGTAAAAGGGTGGGTGTCGATGTGGGGGGGAGTCCGTGGGTTCACTCCCACATCTCGAGAGGTGACTCCTCCATCTGTAACAAAAAAAAAGAAGAAAAGATTAAAAAACTGGAAATAATGAAGAAAAGCCGTGAAAAAATTGAAAAAACCTACAAAAAAAAAACAAATATATAAAAAATACTTACATTGGGGTAGTCGGAAAAGTGAGCCTCAAGGGCCCACCAATCCTCCCCATCCAGCCCTCTCCGCTCCTCATCCTCCAGCCAGGCATATGCCCAGCTATCTCCTTGGCTGTAACAAAGAAAAAAAGAAAAATGAATTGATACATAATTAAATAATAAGGATGAAGGGTAGGAATTGGGAAAGGATCACGAGGAAAGGAGGCAAGGTCACGACGATAAAAGGGGAGGGATGGGGCTGGACTAAAAAGGTAAAGGACGCGGGGATGAAGGGGTTGAGGATTGAAAATGAAAAAAACACTTATCACAGAATCCTCCGGTTCTACGAAGAGGGCAGCGAGCCCCACCTGTCCTCCTTAGCCTGGTCCCAGTTGTCCTGGAGGCCACCCCACATGTACCGCTGGAACCAGCGGTCCTACAGGGCCCTGTCCTGCCTTACGGCCCAGAGAGCATCATCCCTCCTGGGATAAATCTCCTGAAAAAAGAAAAAAACTATTAATAAAAAATTGAAATAATAGGGATGAAGGGTAGGGATTGGGAAAGGGTTAGAGAGAAGAGGATGAAAGAGGAGGGATGGGAATGGAATGAGAAAGTAGAGGGATGAAATGGGAAGGAAGATTAAAGAATTAGATGGGAAGAGTATTGAAGGGTTAAAGGGAAGAATGGAATAGGAGAGACAAGGATAAAGAGAGAAATGGGAGAGAACAGGTTGAAAAAGAAGAGGAATAAAAGGGAGCAATTGAGGGAAAAGGGAAAAGGATGAAGAGAAAAGAGGAGATAGGGGATAGAAATAATTTTTTTAAAACACTTACCTCCGGAAACAATCCCTCAAAAGCTGCTACTACAAATTCAATTTTTTTTACAAACAAAAAACAAACACACCACAAAAACGAACACAAAACAATGAGCTGGCCACGATGGAAGAGTGGAGTATGGTAAAATTGTGCAAGGATTTTCGGGACGTCAGGTAAAGAGGGAAAGGTCAGGGAAGGGGATGCGGCAATAACTTAAGACTACAGAGAAAAAGCCCCACCCTCTTAAAAATAGAAATGAAGAGAAACACTTGACGTTAAGAAAAGTGTATTTGAAAAAAATCCAGGGGCGTACATTTTTAAGGGCGGGCGAAAAATTGAAATTATTAATGAAAAAATTCTTAATCAATACGGCGCATACATTCGCCCTCGACATATACCCTGTCGTAGATTTTGCACTCCTGATGATAAGTTTTCACCTGTCGCCCACAGCAGTACAGGATATCACCATCCCAATCGAGCTCAGGGGTAGCCCCGCGAGTGATGATTTCCTCCAGGTCCTCCAGGCTTGAATCGTTATCACCATCAACATGCACAGGGGGAAAGAAGCGCGCGCTTTATCTGTAACAAAAATAGAGAGAAAAGAAATTAGTCTAATGTTTTAGTAGCAAAATTGTTGCAAGATTTTTTAAAGAGAAATCATTACCAAGTGCTTTTGATGCCTCTGCACGTGCGATTTGTGTCTTGAGTTCCTCAAATAATTTAAACTCATTGCATGACTCCTCTGCATAATAATCATGCTCAGAGAGGGGGTCGACTCTTCCACGATTCCTGCGCGTGGAAAGTCCGTATCGTGTTCTGCAGAAAGTTGAGTAGTTTCTCGGCATAAATCGATGAACAGTTTATTCTTCTCGCTTGAAAAAACCACGGGCTGTTCCTCGTTTTCCAAATCTTCGGAATCTTCCAAGAGATGAACTTTGGCTGCGGCTTCGGCTTCTTGTTCCATCTCCCTCACGATGTTAGCAATCTCTTCAGATTCACCGCTATAAATTACCACTTCATGTGAGGGTTCGGTCAGAGTAATCACGTGATAATTCTTGTCACCCACAGTCAGTACCTCAGGTGTAGCATTATCTTCCGCTTCAGGGAAAAGTTCACGGATCAGATCGTCGAATGAATGTCTAGCGGTTTTCGGCACATTCACAGGTGAAGCACTCTTGATCTCACTGAGGGGTGGGATATCTTGAGAAGCATTTTTTTTCATCTGAAGAAACTATTCCGTGTTTCATAACGATCGAAACTAGCAAGCACTTCAATATTTTCGGAATCATCACTATGAAACTTTTTCAAGGCACTTTTATATTCACTCACTTCCTCGTTCAAAACCCTAAGGGTTTTTCGAACCCTTTTCTTTTTAACCCTTTTCAATTTATTCACTTCATAATTGAACAAGGCGTCAATACTAATAATGTCCTCGGAATCATCACTAAAGAACTTGTTTGTGACACTTTTGTAATCCATTTTTTTTGCTCCTCAGGGGACACGAGGTATACAAATGCACCTTTTGTCCTTTTGTTTTTCCTCCCAGGGGTCCACATTACCCCCATACTAACTTTTCACACTCCTCTCCCCACTATTCTATACATCGACCATTGATGAAAACTGTAGCAATTTCTCGAGCGGGAAGAAAAATGTGTTCGGAGTCAAATAACATCCTATTGGGATTATCTGGATATAGTATATCTACACTTATAAAGTTTTTTCCAGAGTTGTTATGACCTTATGAAGAAATGTACAGTCCATAACGATCTTCTTCATAAATTAATTGCAAAAAACATGATGTCACGGTGTTGTTCGATAATATTCATTGCTAATTTAATTTCTCCAGGGTCCTTTGTATTCACTTTTCCATGTGTCAACAGAGATGCGGCGACAATACTCGTGAGGGTCGGGGTTTGTCGACACAAAGATTTTGGATCCCAGACGGGAACAGACTTAGATGCACAAACTACATGTGGAAATAAAAGAGTCGGTAATTTTTTGCAATTCTCACTTGCAAGCCTGAGTATCCAATGATCTCTTTTATGTAAATGTGGGGCACCACATGTATGATTTGTACGAACGATGAGACACTCTCTTGTACGTATTTCCAGAATATTTTTTATTGAGTGACGAGAACGGTAATATAAAAGCTGTTGGAGGTTCATCTCTTTTTTTTTACTGAGGGGCCATTCTTTCAGATGCAGGTAAACTCTCCCATCCAAGTGTCAGGGGAGGGGGTTGTCATCATGGCGGCCATCTTGGTTAATGCATTTCTGGGGTATTTTACATATAATGCTATAATAACGATCAATCTCTCATGCAGTTGTGTGGAGTGAAAGAGATCACATCTCTTCTTTTTGAAAAGCATTTTCGTGTTATTTTTTCTGTGAGTTAAATCAATAAAAAAAAGGTCGAAATATCTCTGTACCTACTCCTGACCGCTTTGCTGGCACTGTCGGTACCCCTTGGAGGGACCCAGCTTATAAATTTTACGAAAACGCCGATTAACTCTGGTGCGGGTTTATATTATGAACCAATGCATCAAATTCGTTTCGCAAAAGGCGAATGGCGTTTAGTGACATTCATTGATATGAATTTTTTTCAATCACAAAAACCTTTCATGTCTGAAAATGCACTAAAATCTCATGAAACGATATGTTGGGAATATGAAACACGTGAACGTTGTGTTTCAATACTTGATACGAGTTATATAAAATCCAAATACGAAATAGCAGATCGATATCTGAAACATATCCAGCCTCTTATGGATATTAAGCTAGAGCCCAATGAAAATGATACACCCACTGTAAAACGGAGCGTACCCTTGGATTTTATTAGGGATATAAGCCGCGCGCTCTTTGGCACTCATGACGAAGAAGATGCATTATATTATTGATTGATTGATGGATTGATTGAGTTTATTGCTGTACATTATGTTGTACAAAATTATGGTGGCAAAACCACTTAAGCTGGTATACAGTAAATCGCAGTGAATATCACGGAGTAAACAATACATGCTAATAATAATAGATACATAAAAAGCAGAGTAAGATGAGAAAGAGCAATATGCAACAGAAAGAGCAAGCTTCGGCGGGTCCTAAACAAACGGGTGAATAGCAAGTGCGAAATGGTAACGATGAAAGAGGGAAGAGTGTAAGAATAAGAAGGGATAGGAAGACAGGGGCAGCAGGGGAAGGGAAAGTGATAAGAGGAGAGCAAAGGGTAGGAAAAGCATTAAGAGTTGTCCCTCAGATAGTTCCGCACAGCTAATCGGAAAGACGACAGTGTGGGAAGGTCGCGCACTGCAGAGGGAATTGAGTTCCATAAATAGGCCGCAGACACGTGGAAGGAGGATCGCATGGCTTCAGTCCTGAAAGGCTTGATCATAAGGGGAGTCACCTCACCCTTCACCGGCCGCACAGCCCGACTGGCCACAAAAAAGTCAGCCAGATACACCGGCTGACCAAAGCGGAAGATCTTGTAAGTGAGGCACGCAAGGAAGTACCTCCTGCGCACTTCACACGTCGTCCAGCCAAGCCGCAGACGATAGGGAGTGATGTGCTCGTCTCTCCTTAGCCCAAAGATGTATCTAACCGTCATATTGATGAGACGTTGAATCACAGTAGCAAGCACACCAGACAGATCATCATACACGAGACAGCAGTAGTCGATCAGGGGGAACACCAAAGCCTGAATGAGGTGTTTACGCAGACCCAGAGTGGTACTGGCTCTAAAGAACCGAAGGCGGTACATGACAGAGTGAACCCTCTGCGTCACATGCGCCACATGTCCCTTCCAAGAGAGCTTGTTATCCAGAACCACTCCCAGGCTGCGCACGGAAGTATCAAACGGAATTGCAGAGCCACCAACGTTGACAGACAAACCGGGCAAGGAATAGACATCGTTAACGAAGACATTAGAGCTAAAAATGATGGCTTTCGTCTTCGCCACATTCAGCTTCAGCCGATTTGTATTAGCCCAGTCTGTCACACGGTTAGCAGCATTGCTCATGCGGCGAATGGCATCCTCTAACTCCTCACGTGGAAAGGTCAGGTAAATCTGGAGATCATCAGCATATATCAGATGCCGAACTCCAGGCCCTAAGTTTACACCAACATCATTAATGAACAGGAGGAATAGCAGAGGACCTAGAACAGATCCCTGCGAAACTCCCCTATTCAGACGACAGAAGGATGAACAGCCACTCGCCCCGCCTATCATAGCCTGCGAACGACCACCCAGATATGATGCAAGCCACCTCAGTGAAGAAGCTGAGAAGCCTAACAGCTTCCGCAGCAGCAACACGTGACAAACGGAATCGAACACCTTGCTGAAATCGAATAACAGCAGCATCGTCATCAATGCCGTCTATCAATACCCGTCCTAATGTCGTCTGTCAGTTTCAATAGCGCCGTCTGCGTCCCATTGAATGGACGAAAACCCGTCTGCAGGGAGTCCAGAATAAAGCGCTCAGCAAGGAAGCCGGAGATTTGCTGGGAAGCAAGTTTCTCCAGCACCTTGGAGAGGAAACAGAGCAAGACAATCGGGCTGAAGTCATTAGGCGACACAGGGTTTTTCACTTTGCCAAGCGCAATAATAAGGGACCTCCTCCATTCAGAAGGAAAGCAGGACCGAGCGAAAGAGATGTTAAAGAGCATCACTAGATAAGATGTTAGAATCGGCAGGGCAGCGACAACCACCGACCTGGGAACCCCATCAGTCCCTTTAGCTTCGGTAGAGAAGTCCCGAACAGCCTTCTGTACCTCATCAGCAGTGACTGGCCTGAAGGAGAAACCCACGGCAGGAGGGATGGCCTCTAGCTCAGCCGAGTCCAAGAACCCATCCAGCGAAGGCTCCGTCTCGTCAAAGGATACTCCAGCAAAGCGACGATTCAAGACATCAGGATCGAAATCGGGTGTTGAGTCATTCCCAGTCACCACACCAAGCCTTCTGAGCTCCTTCCAGATAAGCGAAGGGTCAGAGAGAGGCTCCAGCCTTCGCTGGAAGAAAAGTTGACGTGCCGCCTCAACCTCATGATGAGCACGATCACGAGCCGTGCGATAGGTTAAGAGTGCCTGACGAGAGTGAGGACGTTTGTACACACGGTACAGGCGATCTCTCTCCACTACAAGAGCAACGATCCCATCAGTAAACCACGGCTTGCGCTTCGAGGACTTCCTCACCGTCTTGAGCGGGACAGCAGCGTCCATGGCGACTCCAAGATTACCGCCCAGACATGCAGTCATTTCGTCTGGAGACGACAGGCCATCGAACACCGACCAGTCGCTCCCGGCAAGCTGCGACAATAGCACATCAAGATCCAGAGCAGCAAAATCCCTGTAAGTGAAGTCCCTACTCACAGATGGGCGAGGCAGGATAACCTGTATTGTTGCAGTGATAAGATCGTGACCATCCACAAAGGGGGCCTCTGTCTTCCAGTAGGATAGAAGCATGTCATCATGATTAATCAGGCACAGATCAAGCCAGGAGTCTGAGCCATGAGTATGATGAGTGGCACCATGCGGCACAAGGCTCAGAGAAAAATTGGAGCAGAGCGAACGTACCAGAGCCGCATCAGGGTTACTCATGGACAGCTGATCGGCATTGAAATCCCCAAGCATGACCTTGGAGCTATAATCCTGAAGAAACCCCTGCAGAGGGGGGATGAAGTCATTACCCTGGAAGAAAGGAGCATGTGGCGGCCTATATACCACTGCAACAAAGACTGGAAAGACACCATGACAGGAGATTTCACAGAACAGATACTCGGGGAAACCAGGTCTTTTAGTCCACACATGAGAGGAGGATGCGAGAACTGTGACCCTGAAGCAGTTATTGATGAACAAAGCTCCCCCGCCACCACGCGTATTGCGATCACGCCTGAAAAGCCTATAGCCTTCCAGCGAAACGACATCGTCATCAATAAGAGGGCAAAGCTTAGTCTCTGACATGGCGATAACATGAAATGGAGGACGAGATTCCAGGAAAAGCCTGACTCTCTCAATGTGAGCTCTGAGAGAGTTCACATTAAGATGACAGACACGCAAACCCTCCAATTCCAACATGGCTGCCGCCTGACTGTGCTCAAGGTAGGAATGAGTTAGTGAAAGCGGAGCGGGAGACTGAGAAAAAGAAGAGAGAGGAAGAGAAAGATTGGAGACAGGAGAT
The DNA here is from genome assembly GCF_001412515.2 of Diachasma alloeum. Lineage (NCBI taxonomy): Eukaryota > Metazoa > Arthropoda > Insecta > Hymenoptera > Braconidae > Diachasma > Diachasma alloeum. Next base: position 72,413 of record NW_021681431.1, read on the forward strand.
ATAGCAGAAGCAGAAGAGTTTATTGAGGGCCCGCCAAGAAGTTTTTTAATTCAACCATCGATGAGATTCTGGTTGCAGCATCCTCCTTCTTCTTCTTTATGAACACAGCTCCATTTCAAATGAAGGTATGAAAGCCTCTCTTCTTGGCAGCAGTCCTCACAGCGCGTCTAAGATTATGGAGATCTTACGGGAGGAACTCGTTGATGTTGATGAGTGACGACTGCAGGGGAAGTGTCGCTCCAGAGGCAGACACAAGCTCAGCTGACAACTGAGACGAATGCAGCTTGCCATGCCTTGCCTTCGCGATCACTAATTCACGAACGAGTTCACCAGACGAGACTGACACCAACAGGGCGGATCAGGGCCTGAGATGAGGATGTCCGATACAAGCCTCATCCTTTCCGCGTTGATCTTCGCTCGAGAGTCAGCCAGTTCCTTCACCGTCTCCTCAACGGAGCTCACCCTGCCCACGACGGCTCCCGACGCTTCAGCTGACGCACCAGCAGACACCGAGACAGAGTTGGCTGTATCCTCCTTCATCTGCCGCTGCTCCTCTTCAACCAAGCTGACTCGCTCCCTCAGTGCCCCGACATCAGTTTCTACAGATTGCATCAGGCTTCTGATCTCCTCACACTTCTCAGCCACAATAGCCTCAACGTCATCAACACGCTTGACCAGGCCTGGAAGCTGGTCCAGAGCTGACAACTTAGCCTTGACTTCCGAGAGTTCTGATTGAACGGTATCGAGCTTGGTGGATAAGGCATCAAGGTTGTCAGTGCGCTTGGTGATCACTCCCAGAGACTCTATAATACTGACGAGGGCGGGGTCAGATAGTAAGGGTGATCCGCTTTGAAAAGCAGCAGCTAGCGGAGGTGGCGGTACCTGGACGGAGGGGGCAAGTGTCAGAGGACTATTATAATAAAGAAATTATAATAAAGAAATTGAGAGAGGGCGTCACGTGCGTTCAAGAAGGTAGTGCCTAGTGTGTATCGTTCCCAGAAAACCATCTCACATATTTGAAAGAGCAGTGAAATAAGGGGGAAAAAGGTTGTGGCACACTAAGCATCACTAGAAGTTCCTCTTATGACAATAATTCTACATAAGCGAATGCCCAAAAGTCCACTCTGCACTTGCCAAAAACGCAAAACACAAGTCAGGTTAACTACCTAGGGTCAATGTATTTAGAATTGGCATACTGTTTCTAGTAAGATAAGTTGAACAAACGGTCTGTACGACCAATGTTTCGAAAGATAACCCCCACCGCCTTAGCAGATACTGTCACATCACCTGATATTGTAGATCCCACTGGGGATCAAGTAGCCGATAAATTTGTAATTTTCAACCCAGCAAAACCCAAGAGAAAATATACCAAAAGAAAATCGCCTCCGAAAAAAATAAATAAATCTTCAGGTATTCAGCCTCCTATTTCAGAATTTATTTACACAAAACGGAAGAGGCGTAATATACCTGGCTCTGCTTCCCGGTCTACCAGTATCACCCCTGAGTCAAGTCCCGATAATAATCCAGTGAAGGTACTGAGGTGTGACTTACTGGCATCAGCTGATTCTGACACTTCAGTCTCCGGAGAACCTTTTCTGTCTGTCGCGTGCATAGAGTCTGAGAGCATAAATATGGACCAGACAAAGGACCCCTTAATGGAGAGGCTGGACCGGATGGAGGCCAACCAAAATGCCAGGTACATTGATCTAGCTAAATTAATTGAAGACCTATCCAATAAGCAAGCAGCGGGCATCGCTGAGCTCAAAGCGGACCTGGTTGTACATAAGGCACAATTCAAAACAACATGTCAGGAGTTGAGCAATAAAATCACTGACTTAGACCCTAAGCTCAATAAAAAAGTAAATGACATGAGCAACAAGGTGGATAGTGAGATAGCCAGCTTGAAGAAAGACTTCAATGATATTTCTGCTGTACGTGGTGGACTGTGTGATATGGCCCAGATGTCCGAGATTGCAAAGAAACTAGAGAGGCTGGAGAAGGAAGCAAAGAAGAAAAACCTAGTCATTTCGGGTCTAGTGGGGGATGAAGATGTGACCATACAAGCACGCCAGGTCTTACAGAAAAAATTCAATGCAGCTGAGAAAATTGCGGAAATGAGCATACTCCCAGCACAGAGTGGCAACAAGCACCGTGTAATTGTTACAATGGATTTTGTAGATACCAAAGTAAACATCCTTCGCTCAAAAGGAAAACTGAAAGGTAGTCAAGTGTATGTTAACCCCGATCTAACCACTCAAGAGCACGCGATAGAAAGAAAACTAAGGCTTTTTGCCAAAGATCTCCGAGCAAAGGGTCACCACGTAATACTGAGAAACCGTAGTATGTGTATCGGTGGAATCTGGAACACTGTCGATCCAGAAACACTCAGTCTGACCAAGCAATCCCGATGAAATGGAAGAACCCAGCTGGTGGTGCAAACCTGGAGAGCATGAGCATGGAGACTGAATCATCACAAGCTGCTGGTATATCTGCGTAAAAAAACTGATAAACAACAGAGCCCTCCATCTAACCTTCTGGAACGTGAACTCGTTCCCCCATCTCACGGGGCATGAGAAGCTTGATGAATTCGACGTGATATGCCTGTCTGAAACTTGGTTGGAGACCCAGCCTAAATGGACACCGATGGAGCTACGTGAATACAACCAGGTTTGGAGTAGCGCAACGAGAGACGTGGTCGCTGGAAGAACAAGTGGAGGGGTTGCCATTTTCATCAGGAACAATATCAACTTTGAATGCGTGAGTGCGAATAATTGTTGGATCTTCGTCAAGCTTTTCACTTCACACGGTACTATTTTAATAGGCAACATGTATTTTAGACCAACAAATTTAGATTTAAACAGTCATTTAAAGGATGTATAAGCTATTTTAGATGAACATGATTTACTCAATACTGATTTTATTTATTTGGGAGGTGATTTTAATGGGAAGATGGGTAAGAGTTCCCTAAATTACATGCCAGAAGAAATATTTGAGTCGACTAACTTAGATTATGAGTGTGAATTGAGTCATTTGGGAAATAATCCCGGAGGCGAAATCTTCAATGACTTCATGAGAAAAAATGCTTTCTTATTAATAAACGGTCGTTCAGTCAGTGATAAACCGGCCAGAGTAACTTTTGTAAAACACACCGGTATCAGCATTGTACATTTCCAACTAAGGCATAAGAATGCAGAGGTTTTTACAGTATTTGTAGATTTCAGAAGAGCTTTTAACTCCATTCCCCACCAGTTACTCTGGAAGGGACTGCTGGAGATTGGGGTCAGTACCAAAAATTGTTAGAACGATAAAATCACTGTATGACCGGGCTGTGGTGAGGATCGAAGTGACCGCGAGCTGTCGAGAGAATGTCAGTTTACTGAAGGTGTCCTGCAGGGCGAATCGTTAAGTGCCTTGCTATTTGTACTTTATATATCTGATTCCGAAACTGAGCTTAGAAGTAGTGGACTTGAGGGACCTGATATTGATGGTCTTCATGACTTGCTCCTCGTCTTGTTTGCTGATGATACAGTCTTGCTAGCCAAAAGTTATATTCACCTGAACAAAATTCTGAAAGCTCTTGAAGTTTATTGTAGTAAAAAAGGACTTGTAGTCAATACAGCAAAAACCAAAATAATGATTTTCAAAGACAGAGGTAATCCACTGGGCCTGAATAATATGCACTTCACCTTACTCGGTGAGAAGGTAGAGATTGTCAAATCATTTATATTCTTGGGAGTTAATATAACAGCCTATACGAGATCGAATGCTGCCCTTAATACTGTTTCAGGTAAAGCTAAGGCAGCCTTTCAATCTGTACTTGGCATCCTGAATAAATCAAAGACCTTCTCATGGGACTCTATACTCAAACTGTATCAGAGTACGGTTACCTCCAATAATATTATATGCCTTCTCACCATGGGGCTTGCCGATCCGTAATGAAATTGAAGTTTTGCAAATGCATTTTTTCAAAAAATTATTAACATTACCAAAATGCACACCCGGGTGGGCCTTGCGTCTTGAGCTTGATCTTGTTGCGCTGCAGCTCTATGCTATGAGTAATGTATGGAACTGGTACATACATATTTTGCAAGCCAAAGACAATTACCTTCCAAAGATCTGTTTGAAATGGTTGTTAGTCCTAGCCACCAGCCCCACAGCTGAAGCGAAGCATAATTGACAGCTCCATTTTAGGGATCTTTTACTTGAATGTGATTCTCTAGATGTGTGGGGGAATATGGATCCGACGGTGTGGATTGCGAGGAAAAATAAAGCTCTGAGCAACTTCGAATGCGTCCTGAGAGAGAGGGACTACAACAGATACCTGGCCTCGATATCTTGCCAATTGCGTGTCCTCAGAGTCCCTAACCAGCCTGTAGCGAATTATATGATTAATAGGCATCTTCTATGGGTTAAAAAAGTCCTGGCTCAGGTTAAGCTTGCTACGATTTACTGTTGTTTTGTTAGCCACTCTTCGTGGCTAGTTACATTAAATTTAAAAGGCCTTTGTCACTGCTGTACGCAGGGAAAATCTGAAAATCTGCGGCATCTAATTTTTGAGTGCAATGGTTTTCATGAAATACGAACGAAATATCTTGGTCAAATCCTGGATACCTGTCAAAACCCCGACTATCCCGAATATAACTTTTTTAGTATAATTGAGATGCACTCAGCTTTTACTAAGCCTTTTATTACTTTATGAAAAATATCCTAACGATGAGAAGTAGTATTATAAAAGCAAAAGAAGCAGAATGGGAAAATGTTTAAACCCACTTCCAAAATGGAACTTTTTAAGCTCATTTAGATTCAATAGCATCTGTATGTTGAATAATCAACATACACACCTTGTCAAAATCAATGTACTGATACTCTACCCTCTAGATGGGATCTTTGTATCTCGTGAAAATAAACATGATGAATAAAGAAATTGATAAATTGTGTGAGAGTCAGAAGAATATGGTCAATTTAATCGGTAATCAAACCCATATAGTAAAATCAGAATTTCACCGTATTCATGATGAAATTGACACTATAAAAAACCGTTCGGCTCGTCATAATATTTTATTCGATAGGATAATTCTCAAAGTGCATAAACTTCAAAACATGGAGAATCAAATCACATTTATTAATCATTTGGAGCAGTGGATGTATCCTAAAGAAATGGAAATTGACACCTATGTTGATAATTTACAGACAGTAATTAACTCTATATATTTTGCAAAACTAGGATTCATCCACCCTGGACTCATAACACCTCAGATTCTTGAGAATGCTGTGAATGAATTTTTAAGACATAATGATAATAAAGAGCGTGTATTTCCTCTCTCTATGGAAGAAGTGCGCGCTGGAGAGTTGGGAAAAATTTCCAAGACTCCCATTGGCTATCATGGCGGAAAACTATTTCTCGTATTACATGTACCGCTTCTCGATCCAAAGTTTCATTATTTATATAAAATGCATCCATTCCCCACACTCCAGGTGTTTGGAGATAATAAAAAAGGTTCGGCATACATTCAACCTCGTACAGATTATTTAGTTATCTCACATGAGCAAGACATTTATACGCTCATTCATGAAAATGATTTGCCTTATTGTTCAGAAACACGTAATTATCATATATGCTCTCCAAGTTTTCCATTCTACAAGTCATCTATGCACCCTAATTGCGAGATATCATTGATAACCGATGATAAACGTGAACCATTTAAGGATTGTGATATCAGGATTAGTAAAATATTCAATCCATACTGGAAACAGTTGAAGAGGAAAAGGTTCAAATAATTTGTGGGGACACTTCAAAGGAAACAGTGATTCTCTCGGGCTCGGGAATTTTACGTGTGAAACATGGCTGCCACGCTCATACATCTTACGCCTCAAATTTCCATTCATGCACCACTTCATGTACCATATAACCAATCAGATATTCCATGAGTTGTGACGGATGCTAATATTCCCGAAGTCTTATCGTATGATGTGACTCTCGATGAAATTCAAAAAAATCTGGAGTACATTGGAGAACAAAAGTGTGAAAAACAAAGGCAAGAGAAGATGTGGTTTTGGACAATCTTGGGAGAAATTGCACTAGCCGCCGGCTTCCTTACCCCCGCTTAGCCTACCTGTTCCGTACCCCCGATGTGTGGGTATTCTGGAAGGTAGTATCTTGCTGTGTATACACCAAAAAAGATGATGGAAATAATAAGGATATGGAAAGGACATCATCAGGGAAACATGAGGATGGACCAATCTATGCCAGCCCGTCGAACCGCGTCGTCTTTTAATTTTCCTCCATACCACACGTGCTTCCCCCACTCTTATGCTCCATACGTATTAAAGAGTTGAGGAGCTGCAAGGGCGATTCAGTTTCTTCATTTGCTTTGAAATAACCATGGCATTTCGCATTTCTAATAATAAAGAAATAACTTCATGGCCGGGGCAATCAGTTATGCTCTGCAGTGATTTTGCATTGAATAACAATGACAAAAACACTTAGTGTCGGCATCGATTTGAGAGAAAATTCATCCTTTGTACCATCCGGATAACTTTATGGCCTGAATTCACGTAGTAGAATTACATTGGCCTTTGATACATGAGAAAAACTGACAAACAACTTGGAGCATATTCTTGACTATTTTGATTACAAAGACCCTGAACTTCATCGAAACTTCAGTATCATCGAATGTGGCGATCTGGTTATGAGCTTTGCATGACTCGTAACCAGATTGACTCAACGGTGTGTAATATTCACTCCAAATCATTGTGAAGTGTTCATGCATGCTGTGACCGTAAAAAATAGTTTGAAAAAAGTATCAGGCTAACGAATAGTTAGATGTTCTGCTCAGTCTACATCTTCGAGATTATCTCAACGCTCTCATCGAGGTGGTGGGCGACTTCGTATGGACGAATCGCATGAAAACATCGTATGACACCAGTGTACCCGAGAAAGAAGAAATTGAAAATTATATGTTGAAAAATTATTCCAATCTGTGTTATGTTTTGAATAAAATTGTACATCGCCCTTTTGTAACTTATCCTTTTACACGCTTGTTTGCTGGAGAAGTTATTAATTTTAAGGCTCACATTATATCACGTCTTGTAATCGAAAGAATTAAAGAGTCTCGTAATTCCGAAACTTTGAAATTATATTCAAAAGATCATTATTACAATTGAAAAAATGTAACTCGAATGAAAAATGAATAAATTTTTTATACTTACTTTGAAATCTTCTTCATTTCTTTGAACCCTTTCCCACACTCCTAATACTAAGAAAAAGCTGAAAATCATCGCATATGAGGAGGGCGCAACAGTCATTCCCAAACAATTCAGTCGGTAATATGGAGCTCGCTATTGCTGTTGTGGGTTTTCGGGGTCGAGATTGGAAATTTCTACCTAAAGAAATTGCAATTACAAGTGTCGCTGGTAATATTTTGGGGCATTGGGTCCTCTCGCACCACCTTACGTTTTCACCGACTTACCTGAAGCTGTTCAGGCAGAAAATAACCGGCGGATGCATCTCCTACATGGAATCGAATGGTTTGAAGGAGATGCCTCAGCAGAAAAAGTTTATCAACAATTATTAACAATTGTGAAAAGTGCTCATGCTGTTTATACTCTCGGTGAAGAAGCTCGATTATTTTTGAAAAGATTGTTGTGCCGAGAAGTCAAAAATATGGAGGAGCATCGTCATTGGGATTTATTCGTTAAAAAATATCCCACAAAAACAGCGTGTATATTACATGGACTAAAAAGTGAAGAAGGTATTTGTGCAATTACTAAAGTCAGACAATTAAAAAAATTGCTTCTCCCCGTACCGCCAGGGTCTGAGCAATATAATAAAACCTAATTGTAAAATCCATGTATCTAGATCATATTGTTTTTCATCTTGAATAAATTATCTTTTCATTATCATAAAATTTTTATCTAATCATTTTAATCTCTCTGTAATACAAAGATAAAAACTGCCATGAAAGTCATGGGCCAGTAAGCAAAATAATTGTTTCGCGACGCACAGTGACTTTTCACCATTCGCCCGCGAATTAAAAATTCACTTCTCCCCTCCTAATTGAGATTAAGGGATGGAAAAAGGGCAGTTCGACGGAGAATTAAATTCCCCATCAACTAGCCCTCTTTCATCCCTTAATCTCTGTAAAAAATGGAAGAAATTGTCATGAAAATCACAGCGCAGTAAGAAAAATAATTGTTTTGCGGCGCACAGTGACTCCCGGTAATTAAAAATTCACCTTTCCCCTCCTAATTGGGATTAACGGATGAAAAAAGGCAGTTCGACGGAGAATTAAATTCCCCATCAACTGACCCTCTTTCATTCCTTAATCTCTGTAAAAAAAAAACTGCCATGAAAATCATGGGCCAGTAAGAAAAATCATTGTTTCGCGGCGCAGAGTGACTTTTCACCATTCGTCCGCCAATTCAAAATTTGTCTACCTCCTCCTAATCGAAACTAAGGGATGAAAAAAAGGCTGTTTGACGGAGAATTAAATTAACCATCAATTACCCCTCTTTCATCCCTTAATTACTGTAACAAAAAAATAAAAACTGCCATGAAAATCATGGGTCAGTGAGAAAAATAAGCCTCGCGGCGCACAGTGACTCCCGGTAATTAAAAATTCACCTCTCCCCTCCTAATTGAGATTAAGGGATGAAAAAAGGCAGTTCGACGGAGAATCCAATTCCCCATCAATTAACCCTCTTTCATCCCTTAATCTCTGTAACAAAAAAATAAACACTGCGACGGAATTCACAGCACACTGAGAAACCTAATGGTTTCTCAGCGCAGAGTGACTCCCGACAATTCGCCCGCGGAATTAATTTTTGTCTCTCCCCTCCTAATCAAAATTAAGGAATGAAACAGAGACTTTTCGACGAAGAATTAAATTCGCCATCCATCAACCTCCGTTTCATCCGTTAATCTCTATAATAAAAAAATCAAAACTGCGACGAAAGTCACAGCGCTGAGGGAAGCCAAAACGAAACTCGCATTTTTTCACTCTACTCTAGTTCGATTGCTATATCATTTTTACTGGGCATCGTCTCTTGTTTTGGAAGCCCGACGAATTCTGCGAATTTTGCAGGCGTCAAAAATGTAAACAACCGAACAGAATCGAAAAATAACCGTCGCAGATCTCAGTTGTTCTTTTACTCTGGGGAGAGAAACATCGGCTCAAAAGAGTGATTCAATTTCTTTACTTTATTTTACGATTCTCATTCAATTGTTGAAGATTTACGGCGTCACTTGTTAATTTGTGAAAGTGCTGATTAGTGCATCAGCGAATTAACGATGCCCTCGGGTAACAATTGCGTTTATCGTGAGTGTGGAAACAATTCGCGCAACAATAAGAGTGTGATTTTCCACCGCGTGAGGTAATTTATTTATATTTATTGTGAACAATAGGGCCGCAAATATTGCTAAAAATGTCGGTCATGGGATATGTTCGGTTTTTGCTATGAAATGCAAGTACCAAAAAATGGTTCTGTGGCTTACGAGGGGGAGGTGAATTTTCACGATTGATAAGCTGGAGAGGGTCACGAGCCTCATGAGTCGGAAGAAATATATCAGGTGAAGGAAAAGGCTCATGAGGGGGAGGAAAAATATCACGAGTGTAACGCTGATCACGGAGGGAAGTCACATTTTCACGAGGGACAAGCTCGCGTGGGTTACGTCGCTCACTAGGGCAAGGGGGGGGGGATACAACGAGAGTGACGAGGCTCACGAGGGGGAGTTAAAATCTCTCAAGGGTTTTAAGGCTTATGAAAGGCAACTAAAATTTCACGATGGACAAGCGAAAGTCACGAGACACCCGAGCGGGAGGGAAGATACAACGAAGGTGAAGGCAGTCATTAAGGGGAGGAAAAATTTCTGGCGATCCTTGTGGAATTTTTCCTCCTCCTTGTGAGCCTCGTTCCACTCGTGATATTTTCCCTCGCCCTTATGAGCCTCGTAACTTTCTTGAACTTGCTCCTCGTGAAAATGTCAATTCTGTCCGTGATCGCTGTTACAACTATGGTGTTTTCCCTCCCCCTCATGAGCCTCTTCACTCTCCCTATATTTTTCCTCCCCCTCGGGAGTCTCATGGCCCTCGTTAGCTTGTTCCTCGTGAAATTTCAACTCGCCCTCATTAGCCTGGTAACCCTCGCGAAATTTCTGCTCCCCTTTGTAAGTTTCGTAAGCCTCGGGAAATATTCCCCCCTCGTGAGCCTGGTTGTCATCGTAAGCTTGTGCCGTGTGGAATTTTGACTTCTAACGTTCAGTTTCCTGGCTGGGGACTCCGGGATTTTTCTGCTCTAGAAAATTTGAATGTTCGTTTTCTCCCCAAAATTTTTTTTTCAATTTTTTTTTTTTACCAGAGCAGTGACACTGAATGGGGTTTAGGGGTAAAAGCATCATGAAATTGCAGCATTTCAGCTGAAAAAAATAGGGCACAAAAGGGCAAAATGACCGCTTTTCAACTGTCAATAACTCGTGAACGGCGGGATGAGAATTCTGTTTTTATTTTTCATTTTCAAGCTGATTTTTTAAACTTTAAGCGGGGCCCTGATCCATCCAAATGGATCATTCTATCGAGACATATCCACATTCAAAGATGCGCCGTTTTACCCCACTCTGCTCCATTCTACGAATGTTCATCCATTTTTCTCTCAGTTTGGATAGTCCTAAGTCTACTTCGCGATTATTCATCGCTTCGTGATTCTGATGGACTCCCGGTCATCGAGACTTTTCGCTTTTTTTAGTTCAGAACTGTGAATAGATTACATCGGCAACGAGTAACTTCACAATCTGACCCCCAGCCAACTACGAGAGCGTCGCATTTGTTCCGCTCATTTTCAGGACTCCGATTATACTTTTGTCGGACCGTCGAAGAAGCGGGTCAAAAACGGGGCGACACCATTAGATGTAACAAACAGAAGGAAATCCCATTCCAGCTTTATCAGATGATAATTCCAATAGTCAGAACGCGAGTTTTGCTCTCCGGGAAGAGCAGCGCAACGCTCATCCTGACAATGTGAAGTTTAATGAAGCGTTGAAGCGAAAATGGAACGAAGTATATGCGAAACTCGAAAATCAAAATTCCCAACTGGAAAATCAATGCATAGAACTGCAAAATCAACGCGCCGATCTCGATAAACAGCGCGCAAAATACCGCGAACAACGCGTACATTACTACAAACAACGAAAAACGATTGAACTTTTACAGCGAAGAATTACGCGTAGAAAGAGATCCAAACAGAAACTCAAAAAATTATCGATAGATGAAATTGAAGCTGCCGGCTAGCATTTAAATGATGAGCTCCGTACGGTGAAGATGACTCTTCGACATTCGCGACAGCGTTCGTGGGTGAAAGATGAGCAGGAACTCGCGTTATAGATTTATGCTCGGGGGCCTAGAATTTATCGGTTTTTAAGAAAGAAGAAGGTGACGAAGTTACCGTGCCTTACGTTAGATAGAAAATGGATGAACGAGACGATAATTACTCCGGGATTCAATCCAGGTGTTTTCGCGAAATTAAGGGAAAGAGTTAAAAACCTTGAGGATTTTGCAAAAGATTGTGTACTCATGTGGGATGAAATGTCGATAAGGGAATTATTAGAATATGACCCGCGTTTAGATTGCGTAACGGGTTTTGAGGATTTAGGGGAATATGGTAGATCAAATAAGATCGGCAACCACACGTTAGTATTCGTTATTCGCGGAATACGATCAGATTGGAAACAACCGATTGCTTATTTCATTTCTAATAGTACCGTTCGCAGTGAAATCCTCAAGTGGATGATTGATGAGGCTATACATTGCGTCTTCGATGTCGGTCTTCGAGTAAGACTCGGTGTGTGCGATCAAGCACCAACAAATATAAGCGCGATACGCAGTTTAATCACGAAGCCTCCTCCAAAAGATACCGGGACTTCAGAGGAGGAGCCACCTTATTATTTGTTTGAAGGTTACAAGATCTACTTCGCGTTCGATATTCCTCATCTTCTTAAAGGGCTACGGAATAATCTCTTCATGAACGATTATTTGCTTCCGCAGGTGAATTCTCGCTCTGATTGAAGCCCTCATAAAGGCAAAGGAAGTGATCCTGACAGGATACATAGTCTCTCCGATGAAGGAATCCTTTCTGATGGACAAGGCACTATTTTCGAAGATGAGCTGTTCCTTGAAGAGGAAGGAATTCTTTTCGACGAAGAAATGTTTCCTGGGGAGACGGGTATTTCTTCTGACCAAGGTCGGCTAGTCTCGGACATGGAGGGTGAAATTCCTGCAGCACAAAATTTCTTGGGCGGCAATAAGAGAGCTTCGCGATTTAGAGAAAAAATGTGTTGTTCGGGCAGCTCCGAAACTGACTGACAGACATGTTCACCTAAACCGTTTTTCGAAAATGAATGTTTGAATGGCGGTACAAATTTGTAGTCATTCAGTAGCACAAGCTTTGCGCACTGGTCACGTGACTGGTGAATTGAAACATCCGTCGTGCTCTCCAACTGCAGATTTCATCGAGAAAGTTAATAGACTATTTGATTGCGTCAATTCACAAACTCCTCACGATTCGAATCCATACCGATGTGGGCTATCAGTTAACGACACGCGTGTAGAAAACAGTGAAGACAGCTCTAGATTGGCTCGGTAAATTGAAGGTTAAGGATGGTAAAAACCCTCCCACATTTCAAAATTTTATATTTACGATCAGGAGCATCCTAGCTCTATGGAACGATCTCCAAGAAGAAGGTGTACCGTATCTTTTGACTGGGCATCTGAACCAAGATCCAATCGAAAATTTGTTTGGTTATTGGCGTTCTCAGTGGGGGAATAACGTGAATCCGTCGGCCAGACAGATACGATTTTGCGCGCAACGATCTATGTTCCTCGACGCTGTCATATCTCCTCCGAAAGGTGCGAATTGTGAAGCTGATCAGACTACTTGTTTATTGAGCGATGGAGCAACAACGTCGAGTGTGATGAGTACGCCTTCATTCAATAAACAAGATGATGGAAATGAAGCTTTACCGACTCCAGACGATACGGAGGGCAATTTCGAGTTCGAACCGGTTCAAATAACTATGAATGATATTAAAGTTTCAGGTGAACGCGTTTCCCTTAAGGAAAATTCAATTCGATACGTAGCTGATTCTATCGCGCAGAAATGTTTGAAGAAGTTCCAATGCGAGAATTATCTATCTTTCATGGCAAAGGGTAGCAAGCAGCTCGATATTCCGAATGAAACGTTGATATTCTGGAGAGCTTACGAGAGTAAAAAGGGGGGACATTTCAGAAAGTTGAACGTTCCAACCACTGAGTTTAATCACGTGATTTCCGCGGCGTTTAAAATATTTGAGAGTACAATCAAGCCAAATCTTCATAATCAAAAACTTCGGGGTCATTTTTATAAAATTTTCACTCAATAGCTTGAGCACGAATATCCTCAGTGAATTACAAATGTCGCGGAAACACCTTGCGCGGGTCATCGGGAATTTCGCGTAAACTGTTTGAGTCGGTGTATACTTTTTTGTAATTTGAGGTGGCTATCGCAAGAAATCCGGGATCAAGCGAAAGGGAAAAAGAGAAACTCAGGAGGAGATCCTAAGCCGCATCCTAAACTCAAGCTTTTCAAACATCGGTAAAAGTTGGGGGTGGTAGGATCTATATAGGAATTTCTCATTGCCGTACAAATGGGAAATTCGTCTGTGGAATTACATATTAATTTTTGTCGTCTGTGTTTCATATATTATGGTATGTATCTCAATATACTGACATGTATATACATGGAGAGAAATACTAGCCGTGGCGCGTTCAATGAATGATTAATTTTGGGGGAACAGATCGTAGAATTTATGCGACGATTGATTTTACGACAGTTTATTC
>NW_021681432.1:0-1489 GCF_001412515.2 Diachasma alloeum
AATACATTTGCATCTTATGCTTGAGCGAATCAGTCGATTGAGACCTGTCTAACAGCCTNTCCAGTCGAATTTTTTCCTCTCCCACCAATTTTTTCAAGATTGCCAGATTATCAACATATGAGGAATACATTTGCATCTTATGCTTGAGCGAATCAGTCGATTGAGACCTGTCTAACAGCCTAAAAACTGTGTGCTGGCCTACCTGATGCCATTATTCCTCTCTTTTGTCAAAATAACTATGATAAGATAATTGGACGCACTATCGAGAAAGATGTACAATGGCGGAAAGTGGCCATATGCGGGCATGTGACATGTGACATGCCTATCTTGCGCGCCAAAATCATTACTTCCTTTTGTTAACGCAAGATGGCGCCACATGCGACAGAAAACGGTATAAAACTTCATAGGTAATTTACCTCTTTTTATACCAGTAGAATATTTGGTAATTTACCGGAGGTATTATCATAGAGAATTGACTAAAGTAGAGGCTCAGATCTCGGGGTTGAAGTGACCCCAAGCCAAAAATAGTTCGACCCCAACGAAGGGATGGCGCCACGGTCGAATCTGACGGCTGGGCGAACTGCCTGTGCGGGTAACTCGACAGTAGCAGTTCCGCTGTCACAGGGATAGTTTCGGAGTGGAGTTTATGATCTCCTCGTCCTCAACATGTTCTTAATGTTTTTCAGGTGATTCATTTGCTGGCTAATTAATATTAAGGAATGAAACCCAGATGGTGTGATGGAGCATTAAATTGCCCATCAATCGATCCCTGTTGCATCCCTTAATCTCTGTAACAAACAAGCAGGCGACCAACCCTATTCGACAGAAGACTTGTGACACCACACTGTTATGTCAAAAGTCTTCATTTTTCTGCTACCAATTACATTGGTTATAAGCTTCCGAAGGGAAGAAGTGCATCGTCTATTTTTTATTTTTATTATTTCAACCGTAGTATATAAAATCATTTCGTNATTTATGCCCTCCTCGTCCTCAACATGTTCTTAATGTTTTTCAGGTGATTCATTTGCTGGCTAATTAATATTAAGGAATGAAACCCAGATGGTGTGATGGAGCATTAAATTGCCCATCAATCGATCCCTGTTGCATCCCTTAATCTCTGTAACAAACAAGCAGGCGACCAACCCTATTCGACAGAAGACTTGTGACACCACACTGTTATGTCAAAAGTCTTCATTTTTCTGCTACCAATTACATTGGTTATAAGCTTCCGAAGGGAAGAAGTGCATCGTCTATTTTTTATTTTTATTATTTCAACCGTAGTATATAAAATCATTTCGTCCTCTTAAAAATTTCATATGTAAAATTATGTGGTTTTACTCCGATTAAATCAATCAATTAATTTAATCGATTAGATTCCAAAACAGACTGATCTGTGCTGATGAATACACGTCCCATTCGAATTCAAAAAAATCATTCTCATTCCAGATGGTATTCCATAGTGCAACTTTTCTTCTTTCATATGGAATAG
>NW_021681432.1:2687-3137 GCF_001412515.2 Diachasma alloeum
CGTTTTTTCATCCCTTAATCTCAATTAGGAGGGGAGAGGTGAATTTTTAATTCGCGGGCGAATAGTGAAAAGTCAGTATGCGCTGCCAAAGAATTATTTTTCTTACTGGCCCCTGAGTTTCATGGCGGTTTATATTATTTTGTTACAGAGATTAAGGGATGAAAGAGGGTTAGTTGATGGAGAATTTAATTCTCCGTCGAACTGCCCTTTTTTCATCTCTTAATCTCAATCAGGAGAAGAGAGGTGAATTTTTAATTACCGGGAGTCACTGTGCGCCGCAAAACAATTATTTTTCGTACTGCGCTGTGATTTCCCTGACAGTTTCTACCATTTTTTTACAGAGATTAAGGGATGAAAGAGGGTTAGTTGATGGGGAATTTAATTCTCCGTCGAACTGCCATTTTTTCATCCCTTAATCTCAATTAGGAGGGGAGAGGTGAATTTTTAATT
>NW_021681432.1:3317-11859 GCF_001412515.2 Diachasma alloeum
AGTTTGTATTTTTTTGTTACAGAGATTAAGGGATGCAACGGGGATCGATTGATGGGGAATTTAATTCTCCATCACACCGTCTGGGTTTCATTCCTTAATATTAATTAGCCAGCAAATGAATCACCTGCAAAATATTAAGAACATGTTGAGGACGAAGAGAGCATAAATTACGCTCCGAAACTATCCCTGTGACAGCGGGACTGCTACTACCGAGTTACCCGCACAGGCAGTTCGCCCAGCCGTCAGATTCGACCGTGGCGGCATCCCTCCGTTGGGGTCGAACTACTTTTGGCTTGGGGTCAGTCCAACCCCGAGATCTGAGCCTCTACTTTAGTCAATCCTCTTTGGGTATTATACTGCCCAACCCTGACCGAAACGAACGAGCGGTTCGTACCTCGATGGTTTTAGTTCGTGCTCCAGTGATTGGGTAGAGTGGGGGAATTTGGACGGATTTTCAATGCCGGCAACGGCAACTCAAACCTCCACAATAACAAAAACAAAGTAAATATCCGGAGCACAGTGGGTTTAGGAAAAAAATTGCATAATTTAGAAAAATATATGTATTTAATTATCACTGACGGTGCTGATGAATTGGCAAGTATTGGAGTATTTTGTATTTTCTTCGTCTCGGTAAATATTCAATCATTTTGAGAATGAGTTATTCTGGAGAGGGAAATTGTCAAAAGACAGATTGCCATAGATTTTCTCAACTATACAGAAGTCTCTTAACATAAACTCCGAAAATTACGCATTCCATAATCTATTGACAATATCATTGTTGAATGAAAACTTTTCTCAATTTTGTTATTGATGCAATATGAAAATAAAAAGATAATAATATTTGAAACTTTTGATTCAGACAGACTATCAGAAATAACTTCTATTTGCTGTTCATGAAATTTTCTGAACGATTTTTTTTTTGTTAAAGGGTTTGTTTATTTCATTTGAATGTAAAGTAACTGATAACGTTTTTTTTAAGCAGAATTCTTAAAATATTNGCAGAATTCTTAAAATATCCATTCTTGTCAATTTACATTGCACATATGGGAGCGAAACATCGAGAAGAAACTGACAATTTCGATCAGATGCTCTATAGTGAATTGAATCAACAAACAAACTAAATAATCAGAAGCCATTGGATGCGAGAAAGAATTGAATAATTCACCTGAATATATTTATGATATTCACCTTCATGGTGCTTATAGCTAAGAGAAATCAAGGTATTCGTCTTGGCAAGTCTTCAATTATTTTAGTAACGAATGATTTTAAAGGGCAAAGTGAAAAGAGAAAGATTTCTTATGAATATTTTATCAACTACATAACAGGTCTTTTCACATCAATTCCTAAAATCATTTTATTAGAAACAAAATCTGCTGGCAAAATTTTCTTTAGAAAACTTTCCTCAATTTTTTTTTATTGATTGAACGTGAGAATAAAAGAATAATAATATTTGAAACTTTTAATTTAGACAGATTCTATCAGAAACACTTTCTATTTTCTTTTTATAGTATTTCCCAAACCACTTTGGCTATTGAACAGTTTGTTTATTTTTGTTAGAGTGTAAAGTAACTGACAAAGGCTTTTATCTGTAATTAAATGAATTCTGCAAGTTTCTTCCATTTGCAGAGAAAGATATTGATCTTTGCAAATTTTTGTTGCAGATATCGGGCGAAACATCTGACAGACTAAGCATTTTCACAAAATTCAGGGGTGAATTGAATGAACTACCAAAATGAATGATCTGGGCTAAGTGGGTCAGAAAAATATTAAATAAAATTTTCTGGAAATTTCAAATGTCTAACTCAATTCCCCAAAACGGCCGTAGAATTTCGATTATCTTGAGAACTACAATAGTCAAAACCTCAAATCAGAATTCATAATGAAGCTAGGAAAATCTCTAACCCCACCCACCCTTTATGAACCCGTTTTGCCACAAGATTCCACGAAAAACCCCACAAAATCACATTTCTGTCCAAGATTCGGTTTCGCTGATTATCTCGATAAAGAATGCTCCGACACATCACCAGCTTCTTTCTGAATCAGGAACTCCCGTATGGATTCCCTGACATGATCAACCCCCACCCCTTGCCCTCAGAATTAAAAAAAAAATGTCAAGAAGTTTAATTCGATTCCCCAAAATGTCCATAGAATTTAGATCCTCTCAAGAACTTCAATAGTGAGAACCTCAAATCAGAATTCATAATGAAGCCAGGAAAATTGCCAATCCCACCCACCCTTTATGATCCCGTTTGTAGAAATATTGGATAGAAAAATTCAATAGAATTCGATTTTTCTACACAACTTATTCTATTGAAATATTTTCTATTGAATTTTCTCGAAATTTCTTAATTGAAGTTTTCTTCATTCAATTTTTCTTTTCTTCCTTTCAAGAAAATCAAATAAAAAAACTTGGAAAATTTGAGCCGAAGAAATTTCAATAGAAAATATTTCAATAGAATAAGTTGTATAGAAAAATCGAATCATATTGACTTTCTATAGGATATTTTCAATTGAACATTTTAAAAGAAACGGCCAAAAACTAATGGAATTTCTACAGAAAACCAATAGAATTGTCTAACGGAATCGCTAAGTTTTTCTATTTAAGGCCCGGTTGGATGGATTTTTCCCCGACATGTCCCTAGAAAATTCCTCAGAAAATTGTAAAAAAAAAACATTTTCCGATTCCACTAATTACGACCGTATGGTTACATAAAAAAATCTGATTTTTTTTTGAAAAAACAGATAATTTATTGCCTCTTAACGGAAATGGTGCCTTAAAGGGGGGAAATAAGTTTTTATATTTTTAATATTGACTAGAAAATAAANGACTAGACACTCTCGCGAACTAATTCTCGTTAAAAGAACTACTTTTGACTATTTTTTGGGAGTTGTTTCGGAGGGATTAGACGCCGCTAACTCCCACAATCAGTGGAATCGGAATTGAGGCGATCAGCTGTCGCCATACTGTCTCGCTCAGTTTGTGACGGAATTTTCGAGAATTCCGCCACCTGTATACAACTTCGTCGTAGAATTAAGTAAATCGTAAGAGTGAGTAGGTAAGTGTGAACTTATTTTGATCTTTTCGGAGAGAGAGTCGCGATTTCCTTAACCCCAAAGTTAGCACACCTACCGAAGGGCGATGCAACACAGCTTTTAGCTCCAGCTCGTAGAAATCGGTCTCCAAGAAAATCAGGAAGGACCTCGCGGGGAAAACAACGTTCGATTTCTATAAATAATCAAATTCACGTGTCGAAACACATTAAAAACGAGTAAAAAGTAAAATCTCCGGTTCAAGTAATATTAAAGTTTTTGTTCTCTTTTAGTTTCAGTTATCTTTCTGGTTTACTTCGGATTTTAGGGGATAAATTTTCGGTTTTATGGTTGAGGGAAAATTTACAGTAATTGTATTTTCCTAGTTATGTTTTTGTATTTTGAAATTTCGCGAATCCTGAGAGGGACGACGATCCATCGCGGTTCAGAGCCGATACACCGAGCTTCCCGGTGAGATCTCGCTGATCTCGTTGAGTGCGGCTGCTGATCATAGAGGTTGAGGTGAAATACTCACGCTCCCTAGCTAAGGCACTTCCTGGAGTCGCTGGAATCACCAGTGCAGCTGGAAGGCCATGTGGATGAACATAGCCCACTCGTCTGCATGGATCGCCATGGGCTATTCTCTCTTTAGATTTGTTCACGGTGACTCCAGGATGACTCCCGGGAGAGTGACAGCAGCGAAAAGTGCACTCACTCAGGGGTGAAGTGCATTCGCGAGGAGAAAAGGCGAACAACTGCCTTAATTCCCCCTTTCCGAACCTCCAGATAACTATCGTTCAGCCACTATGGATAAAACCCCTTGGGTTAATTCATAAAAGATATAATTAACGGCGGAATGCCTAAAATAAGTCTAAAACCCATTTGAATCAAAATCCCCGCGTGCTCGGTTATATGAGCCTGCCCCAGCGGCAGCTAGACGGCGTGCCAGTCGCGCCACCCAGCTGAGAACCTCCACCGGTTAGACGCAGTTTACGAGAGAGTTGGACCCGACCAACCACTGCGACAACATCCCCGAGAATATCGTCAACGATCGAGGGAGTGATGAAAAGTGCACCGGCGTTCACAAGAGTGACGCCGTGATGCATTCCCAACCTCCAAAACTCCTGCGAGCGGGTGGATAAATGCACCACTGAGTGCATAAAACCCTCGTTCAGCTCTCCAGACCTCTCCCGAGTGATAAAACCCCAGTGAAACCCAAGAGATAGTGAAAATGGACAGTGAGACCCAATAAAAGGCCGCACATGGCCCATGCCCTGCCATGGCGCCATTGTGCCTTCTCCACTCACCAGGAGGTCTTGTGAACAATTAATGCACCTTCTGAGTGCATAATTAGTTCACTAGGACTCTCGAGAACGCATGGGGAATGTCCAGTGCCAATTTTTAGTGGGAAAAAGTGGATAAAACAGGCCCACAAGTGCACACATGCGCCTCACGTGCCGTGGGTGACGCTGTCGTGCACATGGCGGTTTTTCCTCTTTCCAGAGCGAATTGAAGCCTCAAATGAGTGCTCTTCTAGCTCAGTAAAGTTCCCCCAAGGTTTCAATGGATTAATTTAAAATTTCTTGGAAGACGAGACCCCGAAAATCATGACATTGAAGCGCGCGAGCCCCAGGAATTTCCCTGTGACGCTACGACGCTCTTGATGGAGGACGGACTCGAATATGGGGCAAAATGGTACTCTTAAGTGACATTTGCATACTTGAGTCCCTCGCCCATTAATCGTCATTTATTATTCTGAGGAGATTCGCCGAGATCATCGCATCGGAATTGATATAGCCTTCGGATCCTCCAGCACTCCAGTTTCTGGACGATGCGGAGAGATCGTTGGCCTGGACTCTTCGGACCCCCCATTCCCTTCGCGATAACCTCTCTCTCAAGGTCAATTCACGTACTCTCACTCGGGAATTTAATCGAATTTAATTTTGTTAAATTTAATTGAAATTAATTTATTTTATTTATGAAGAACAGAAATTCTATTAAAGTTGAAGTATTATTGAGAAATTGAATAAATCACGGAGTAAATTTAAAAGTAATTCTCTCATCCCCTATTTAATTAACTTTCTGATTCTTCCTTTCGATTTTTCTGTATCTTTTGGTAAATTCGCGACATCCTTCCTAAGACCGAGCGACCGATCCTACCCCGCTTTCCGAATACCACCGAGCTAGTCGAGCTAATTCCGAAACCTCTCCCTTGATCTCACCAATTATGGCTAAGTTTTCGTATGGTTCTTTTTAATGCGGTTCGTTGACACCGCTGGAACAAAGGTTAGCTGGCGCCCGACAACATTTTTCTCGTTTTCCCGTTTATTTCGTTTATTCGGTTTTCGAGGATTTTCGTGGGGACATCGAGGAGCAGAGGCCGAAGGTGACAACACTCCGGCTGTTTTGAGTTTCGCATCGAGTTATGGATAAGTCTACGGTTTATATTTTAAGTTTTGAGGTTCACATGGGTTAGTGCCGTCACAAGTTATAGGAAAATGTGCCAGATGGCGCCACTGAAACCCCCGAAATTCGGCGTATGGAAATGAGAATTGTCGAGCGGATAGCTCAGGAGTGTAATCCAATGAGGGCCCACGGGTACCAAGCATTCCTGCATCTCACTTCCACTCGTGGAAATGGAGCAACACACTGTATTGCACTTTCCTACAGCCATAACAATAATAATAACACTAATAATAATAATAATAATAATAATAATAATAATAATAATAATAATAATGATAATTGACAAAAACAACAATACAAGTGAAACTCACCGTGTTTGCGCTAAATTTCGGGAAAAGGTCCAATATAGAAAATTTTTAAGAAAATTCGCCGATTCTCTAATCAAAAATCCGATTTTCAAAAACAAAAAATCTTACTCTCAATTCGCAAGTTGAGAGTTGAATTTTTGATTCTCAATAATCTCTCAATCTACTCTCAACTTTTTTTTAGAGTTGAAAATTGGATTATTGATTCTGAATAATCTCGCAAACTAATCTCTAGTTTTTCTGAGAGTTGAGAACTGGATTTTTTTTTTGACAATGGGATTTTTGATTCTCAATTATCTCTCAATTTATTTTCAGATTTGCATTTTGGAAATTGAATTTTTGATCATCAATTGCCTTTCAATTTCCACTCCACTTTTCCACAGAGTTGAGAATTCGGTTTTTTTAAAAATAAGATGCAGATAGAGCTGCGAATACATTACATGACCTGTCATTAACGGTCATATGACGAGACGTTTTCCACAACTGTCACAATTTCTCCACCCTTCTATGACCGTCACAATTGGTCAAGAAAAAATGACAGTCATTTTTTATCTATACAGATGCGAGCTCATTGTTTTATTATCAATTTTTCTTTGAATTTATTTTGCATTAGCCTAATGTGCATTTTTAAATCAAAATTACGGTCATTTTCCATCTATCTAGAGATGAAGCTATGTTATTTATGACAGTCACAAATTAGAAATGAGTTTGACCGTCATTATGTATCCATATAGATGGTTTGACAACAATTTGCTTACAAATTATTTGTGGCGATCATTTGTGGTCACGAAATTCGTGCGTCACATGAGCGTCATTTTTTGGTCTGTCACATGACTGTCATTTTGCATCTCTAATTCAGAATCATTGAGAATCAACAATGCTATTTTCAAAAACAAAACNATCGGTTAATAAAGTGTTGCATTATCAAGAATCATTAAGAAAATAGGGTAATTTTCCTTGCAATTACCAAAGCAAGTTCGATTTTTCTCTTGGTTTTATGGCAATAGGAACGACAGAGATAGTACGATACGACGCCATGCGCGAGATTTTCTCTCTTTTGTGAGAATGAATTAAAATGCGAGAATACTGCGTTCGATTTTGAACTTTCTGGAGTCGTAAATTCCAGAAATCTGACCTACACAGAACAGTATTTGCAATTTTTGCTACACGCCGAAATAATCTTTGTGTAGCTGTTTTTAATGAAAGGGGGGAATTCGATGAGAGGAATGTTAAGGGTGAGGAAACTTGGATAACTGGAGACTTGGAATGATTCAACAAAGTCGATATTTATTTTTAACAATATTTGGTAGAGAGGTATAATGCACGAGGGTACCTCCGATGAGGTGTTTCTTCCTAGGGATGAAGTTCGTAACTGATTACAAAATANTATGCCAGTCGCCCTCTTTACTATCAACTTTACTATCGGGATTGAAAATTTGATTTTTGAATTTTGATTCTCAAGGATCTCTGAATGTACCCTCAATTTTTTTGAGAGTTGAGAGTTAGATTTTTGATTCTCAATTGTCTTTCAATCTACTCTCAGTGAATTGAGAGTTAATTGAAAATCAAGAATCCAACTCTCAATTTTTTTGAAACTATTGAGAACTAATTGAGAATCAAAAATCCTATTTTCAGTAGTAATACCACTAGTGCTTCAAAATATCCGATTAACTTTGGAGGTCGAGTGGCATTCGACGGATTATTTTTGGTAATCGGATCCTTCCCAAACCGACTCATTTTGACTTTCTTCATGACTTTCTTTCACTCCACAGGATAATATTTGACAGTTATTTGCTTAGAGAAACAATTGCAGAGCTAGAGGGAAATTATCAAAAACTACAGGGAAATTATCAAAAGCTAGGGGGAAATAACCGCTTTAATTTTAATTGGGAAGTACTTCATGTTATTGAATACTGAACTCTGATTGGCCCAGGGAAAGCCAGATCCGATTATTAAAAACAATCAACAAAAAAAACCAACATTCAATTCTCAACAAGTTTTCGAGAGAATTGTCCAATTCTTTGAAAAATTCGAAGAAATTCTCCAGTTTTATAGAAAATTCTAGAAAATGCTTGGGTTTTTTAAAAAGTCACGGATGAAAAAGTTCAACCCACAATTACTCGTTCAATGAGCGCGACGCCGCCCGTTTTTGTCTATTTATATTTTTGTGTTTCTTGACGCTTAAAAATTCTTAAAAATTCGAGTTCCTAGTTCAATCTTTTTATTTAACGTTGGCATTGTCTGTTTTTTTCTCGAAAAATTTGTTTAGCTACAAAAAAAGAAATGTCGCCGCTCCGCCCGGTGCGAGTGAATCTCTGTCGACCACTCGAGCGAGCTACATTTACTTCTTCATTCACTGCCACATTTGAAAGACGCACGTAGCGGTAGGCGCCAACATGGCAACAGCGCGCTCGGTTTACTCCAGCGGCGCTGCGCTAACCGTGCGATAAACGAAGGCTAGCGGCCGAGCGCGAGTGATCGAGGGTTAATAGAAATATTTACCTAGCGAATTGGTTAGAAACTTCTATTGGATATCTATTGAACTCTCAATTAGTTTTTGGCCGATTCTATTGAGGTGTTTAACAAAAAATATGCAATAGAAAAAGTTGATAGAATTCGATGTGTTTTCTATATAACTTATTCTATTGAGATATTTTTTATAGAATTTCCTCTTCTCAAATTTTCGAACTTTTTTTGTTTGATTTTCTTGATGAGAACAAAAGGAAAATAGTAGAAAATTT
>NW_021681432.1:11958-13791 GCF_001412515.2 Diachasma alloeum
GAATTCGCAAGATTTTTCTATTAAATTTTTTCATATGCGGTTCTTGAAAATTCTTAGGTTTTCGAGAAAATTCCAAGAAAATCTTCCGGATTTCGAGAAAATTATAGGAATGACTCTGGCGAACCAAGTTGATAGTTGAGCTTTCAATAATTCCCAGTGTTTGAGAGAAAATTGAGAGTTAGTTGAGGATTGGAGCAACAAGGACTACAATGCATTTTATGCTAGCCCCTCTCAATATTATCAACTTTTTTGAAAATTGAGAATTGGATTTGTAATTCTTGGTGATCTCTTTATTTCCAATCAACTTTTTCGGAATTGAAAATTAATGCAAGGACAATTTTAATATATTTTTTTTTCAAAGATAATTTGAAATAAAATTTCTAGTGAACGGAAATTTTTACAATTAACTAGGAACAGGAGCCGAAAAACGCGAAAAATGTGAAAATCGACTCCTCGCCATTCATTGGAGCCTAAAAAGATCAATATCAAGGTTGAACGTGAGTCAACTTCGGGCCAATTCTGCATTTTCTTTTGGTCAACTTTGGGTCAACTTTAGCTTGGCCTTGGGTTAACCTTGCCTTGACCGAGTGTTTCCCGATCTAGTATTGATACTTACTTGTATCGATATTTTTTGTTCCGATATTCGATATTTTGGATCGATATTTGCGCATCGCGATATTGGGTGTATCGATATTTCTGGGTTGGGATCGATATTTTCTCAGGGACAAGTAATGAGAAAAAAAATTAATCTAAAAAATATTCATAAGGGATTTAAAGACCAGGGAGGTCACAAGAATAAGATGATTCATCGGGGTCAAAATATCAGAAGGGACAAAAGGATCACAAGAGGATGGTCAAATTTCAAGAGGGTCAAACATCACGAGGGTCGAACGTCACGAAGGTCACAAGGGGATGATCAAATTTCACGAAGGTCAAAAGTCACAACGGTCACATTGAGACGATCGTTTCACAGGGATCAAAAGTCACAAGAGTCACAAGGGAACGATCAAATTTCCCGAGGGTCAAACAGCACGAGGGTCACAAGGGGATGGTCAAATTTCACGAGAGTCAAACGTCACGAGGGTCATAAGGAAATGCCTAAATTTCACGAAAGCCAAAGGTCACAGGGGTCACAAGGGGATGATCAAATTTCACGAAGGTCAAAAGTCACAACGGTCACATTGAGACGATCGTTTCACAGGGATCAAAAGTCACAAGAGTCACAAGGGAACGATCAAATTTCCCGAGGGTCAAACAGCACGAGGGTCACAAGGGGATGGTCAAATTTCACGAGAGTCAAACGTCACGAGGGTCATAAGGAAATGCCTAAATTTCACGAAAGCCAAAGGTCACAGGGGTCACAAGGGGATGATCAAATTTCACAAAGGTCAAAAGTCGCAAGGGTCACATGGAGACAAGGTTCACAAGTGTCAAACGTGACGAGCGAGACAAGGAGACGATCAAATTTCACGAGGGTCAAACAGCACGAGGGTCATAAGGGGATGGTCAAATTTCACAAGGGTCAAACGTCACGAGGGTCACCACGAGATGGTCAAATTTCACAAGGGTCATAAGGGGATGGTCAAATTCCACGAGGGGCAAATTTTCACGAGGGCCACAAGGAGACGGTCAAATGTCACGGCAGTTAACCGACACAAGGGGACGGTCAATTTTCACAAGGGTCAAACTGGGAGGGTCACAAGGGGACAATCAAATTTACGAGTCAGTACGAAAGTCACAGGGAGATCGCTCATTTTTTAACTTTCCAGGGCCCGAAATGATTCCGTGAAAAATTCAATAAACTTGAATAATGAACACCATTATCCTTCCTAC
>NW_021681432.1:13954-17719 GCF_001412515.2 Diachasma alloeum
AAATGACCATTGGAACATTCAAACGTCATAACATTTCATTATTCCTTTGTGACTCTCATGACATTTGACCCTCGTGAAATTTGACCATCCCCGTATGACTCTTGTGTCGGTTGACTCTCGTGAAATTTGACCGTCTCCTCGCGACCCTCTTGCTGTTTGACCCTCGTGAAATTTGACTATCTTCTTGTGACCCTTGTGTCGGGTCACTCTCGTGGAATTTGATCGTCTCTTTGTGATCCTCGTGCCGTTTCCATCCCGTGAAATTTGACCATCCCCGTGAGACCCTCGTGACGTTTGACACTTGTGAAATTCGACCACACTCTTGTGACCCTTATGACGTTTGACTCTTGTGAAGTTCGACCATCCCCGTGTGACTCTCGTGCTGTTTGACTCTCGTGAAATTTGACCATCTCCTTTTGTCTCGTGCCGTTTCACTTTCGTGAAATTTGACCATCCCCTTGTGATCGTCGTAAAATTTGGCCATTCCCATATGACCCTCGTGTCGGTTGACTGGTGAAATTTAGAGTTTCAGAGTTTAACCCTCATGAAATTTGATTATTCCCTAGTGACTCTCATGACGTTCTACCCTCGAATGAAGAAAATAATAATTCTGTGCAAAACGTAATGTGAATGATACTGAATATTCATAACTTATCTCAATTTTTCCTTGCGTAATTTAATTGACAAATTTGATGATTGAAAGTGGCGGAATCTATAGAATGGTCTGTACCAAATTGTAAACAATACTGGGATATCCTCACGTGAATGAATCTGAATGTTTAAGGTCTTTTAACGCGACATTCTTCAACTTTAATTTTTTTCTATTTGCCAATGTCATCCACAATTTTTAAAAAGATCGATATTACGAGTATCGATATTTTCCAAGGCGATACTTTGTGGTATCGATACCAAGTAATCTGCTTCGATACGATACTGAGTATCGATATTTTTTTGGGTATCGGGAAACACTACTTGACCACGAGTCAACCTTGGCTTGACCACGGGTCCACCTTGGCTTGACCATGGGTCAACCTTGGCTTGACCATGGGTCAACCGTGACCTGCCCATGGGTCAATCTTGGCTTGACCGTGGATCAGCCTTGGCTTGACCATGGGTCGCCCTTGGCTTGACCATGGGTCGACCTTGGCTTAACCATGGATCAACCTTGGTTTGACCACGGGTCAAATTTGGGCTGACTATGGGTCAACCTTGGGTTGACTGTGGGTCAACCTTGGCTTGATCGCGGGACCTGTTGATTAAATCTTGATTTAACCTTGACGAAACCTTAGTTAAACCCTGATTAAGCCGCGATTAAACTCATTAAACCTCGATTAAATGCTTTTTAGGCTATAATTTCAAAGCAAATGATTCGATCGCCGCTATCTTCGAACTCGACCGATATAACATCCAAAAGAATATTTTAAGCCATAATTGAAGAGATTTCGACGATTATTTTTCCAACTCAAATATCGGGCAATATAATTGGCCCATTCGACATCACGTGGTACAAGCTACAGGGTTTTCAACTGATAATTTTGTCTGGTAGTTGCTATATAAAAAACAAAACATTATGCAGTCGAATTAACCCCTCGTCAAGCTGACAGATTGAATTCAATTGTGGTAATCCGACGATTTTTATTCGAAATGAGTAGATTCGGAGTTCATTCCCTGAAAACCATTGATGAAAAAGTAAAGGGGAATATTCCTGTCAATACGGAGAAAACGAAGAAGACAATTTGGAATCAATTTACCAGTTTTTGTGATGAGAGAAACTACACATTGAGTGCTGACACACACATTGAATGTGTTGGAAGTAGAGGAGTATGCGAAAGGCACACGATCGTATTTCAACTATTCGAACGTCTCTGTTCTGATGTTCGTGTGATCGTCTTTCGTAGCATAACAGTTCAGCTGTTGATACGCTTTTAATTGAATAAATTAATTTTCTTTGATTACTGAGTCCGTAATATTTCTTCTAAACAATTACTGCAACAAGAGAATGCTGTTGTGTTAATTATACAATTTTCGTTTCTCAATTGTGAGTTTCGTCTCATGGTCCAATTATATTGCCCGACATTTGGATTGGAAAAATAATCCCCCGAATACCACACGAGCTTCAAAATTAATCGGGCATTTTCCTCAAGGTTCCCTGCATACAAACGAAGTCGTCAAGTTTTTCAGGAAAAATCACTCGTGCTTCGCACTCGTGATTTTTTAACCTGAAAAACTTGACTCCTTCGTTTGTTTGCAACGAACCTATCGGAAAATAGCCAATAATTTTGAAGCTCTTGTGGTATTACAAGTGATTATTTTTTGAATGATCGTCGAAAAACTAAATTTGAAAAAAAAACTCAAATACGTACATACATACATATATACGGACATGATCTAAAAACTGCATGATATTCGAACTCCTAAGATCAAAATTACTCATCCTGGCACAAAAAATGAAAATTTCAGATTTGACGAATACATCAGGCCTTCATTTGGAAGCAAAAAATCTAACTCAATTTTCACAAAAGTTCTCAAGTAGATTGAGAGGGAATTAAGAATAAAAAATCCTATTTTCATGAATAAAAAAATTCAACTTTCAATTCCCAAAAAAGGTGAGAGTAGATTGTGAGACAATTTAGAATAAAAAATCCAACTCTTAATTTTCAAAAAAATTGAGTCGATTGAAAGACAATAGAGAATAAAAAATGTAACTGTCAACTATTGCAAAAATCGAGAATAGATTCAGAGATAGTCAAGAATCAAAATTCCAAAATCAAATGTTCAATTCAGAAAAAAGTTGATTGAAATTGAAGAAATTACTAAAAATAACAAATCCAATTGTCTGTTTTAACCCGTCACTAGGCGCGCTATGAGCGATTCCCTCACAACAATTTTCACTCCATAGGAAATATACCCTAAAAGCGCAAATCTTTTGGTGAATTGTTTTTTATGCCTCAAGTAACTTCTAGTTAACTCTCGTGGTGATAAAAGTCGTCTATTGATCAGGGTTGAGTAGAAAAATAATATTTTCTTCAGCACGGTCTCAATTTTCCACGTGTTACNATCGAGAATAGATTCAGAGATAGTCAAGAATCAAAATTCCAAAATCAAATGTTCAATTCAGAAAAAAGTTGATTGAAATTGAAGAAATTACTAAAAATAACAAATCCAATTGTCTGTTTTAACCCGTCACTAGGCGCGCTATGAGCGATTCCCTCACAACAATTTTCACTCCATAGGAAATATACCCTAAAAGCGCAAATCTTTTGGTGAATTGTTTTTTATGCCTCAAGTAACTTCTAGTTAACTCTCGTGGTGATAAAAGTCGTCTATTGATCAGGGTTGAGTAGAAAAATAATATTTTCTTCAGCACGGTCGAAATTTTCCACGTGTTACGGGTATGGGGCTCGTGCCGCAGAACACCGAACAGCACCGCCTATGGCGCTATTTGGCTCTATTAATACGAGAAGCCAGGGTTGGGCAGTATAATACCTCCGGTAAATTATCAAATATTCTACTGGTATAAAAAGAGGTAAATTACCTATGAAGTTTTATACCGTTGATGCAAATGTATTCCTCATATGTTGATAATCTGGCAATCTTGAAAAAATTGGTGGGAGAGGAAAAAATTCGACTGGAAGGTAAAATATCGTTGCTCTTCGATCCAGATTTTGAGCAGGATGTGAGGCAGTCTCTGGACCAAATGAAAGCTCTGACGTTGCTATCCCAAAAATGTCAAGGCCCACAAAACCATCTAGCTGACATTGCGGA
>NW_021681432.1:18712-21623 GCF_001412515.2 Diachasma alloeum
TTTTTTTGTTACCCAACTTTCAAATAAATACTTTACGATTCAAAATGTATGTATTATTATTGACACTTATTTATTTATTTATATTATAATGCTATTTTTATAATTGAAACATCAGTTCACATGAATTATTTCGAGTCCACCACTACTCAGGCACTGCTGGTTATAAGTTAGGGAGTTTTATACCAATTGTATACCTTTTTTACCATTTAGAGGTAAATTACCACTTTTATACGATGTACAGGTATAAAACCCAGATTTGCCACGGATGCCCAACCCTGTGAGAAGCCGATGAGCGGTTCCCTTATCGCGCGTCTCAAGAACGGTGGTGGAACCGCGCGCTNGCTGAATTTTTTGTTATGCCTCAAGTAACTCTTCTAGTTGACTCTCGTGGTGATAAAAGTCGTCGATTGATCAGGGTTGAGTAGAAAAATAATATTTTCTTCAGCACGGTCGAAATTTTCCGTGTTACGGGTATGGGGCTCGTGCCGCAGAACGCCGAACAGCACCGCCTATGGCGCTATTTGGCTCTATTAATACGAGAAGCCGATGAGCGATTCCCTTATCGCGCGTCTCAAGAACGGTGGTGGAACCACGCGCCTACTGACAGGTTAAAAAAAGTCGATAGTAAAGAGATCGGTTTGCATAAAATATATTTTTGGCCTCGTCACTCCGACTCTCAACTGACTCTCAATTTTCTCTCAAACAGGAAATTATGGAGAGTTCAACTATGAATTGATCCGCTAAGGATATCCCTATAATTTTCTCGAAAACCGGAGAATTTTCCTATAATTTTCTCGAAAACCTAAGAATTTTCTAGAACGTACTCAAACACCTTAGAATTTCCTCGATTTTTTTTTTCGAAAATTCGAGATATTGTTACAGGGGAGGGTAGGGCAATATTTTCACCAGATTTAAATAATGAGTTGAATTTGATCAAATCTACTCTTCCGACTTCATTTGAAGATCATAAAAACCAACACATTCTCATGAAACTGCGTCGTAATAAGAAAAAAACAGGGTAAAATGGACACCTCGATTTCTTCCTCAATTTTTTATGTTTCAACAATTTTAATTCTTCAAATTGAAAAAAAAACTTATTTTTGACGTTCGTCGTGGGGGGTGGTAAATGAAATTTTTTCTTGCTCATTCACCCTCCTCGCCGCCTATTGTTTTATGGTGATTTCCTCTGTGAGTAGAAAAGTAGCCATCTTACAAATTTCGCAAATGAACAAAAGGTCAGATGTGTAGGGCGTGCAATTGATCATTGAAAAAAAATTAATAATTTCAAAGTTATTTCAAGAGTAAAACAGGAAATTCAAAGCTACTTTATATTTCAAACTTCAATGGAAAATTCAATAGAGTCGAAGTTTGTTTGTTAATATCTTTCCCAACTCTAATTTTTCTTTATACAAAGATACCGACACGATTCTGTTGGAAAATGTCCTTTAAAAATTTTCTTTATTTTGGAATAGGACCAAATTTTTCGCATGTCTATTTTACCCCACTCTTGAATAATTTCTAAGTTGTGGACTTTTCCAAGAAGCAATTTTTAAAAATCAATTATTGAAAATGTTTTGAGTGTTCATTGTAGTCCCGTCCATACAGATTTATCACGTGTCCATAATGCCCAATGAATCAATTTTTAAAATTTTGAATTTTGAAAAAAAAAAAATTTTCGCCAATTTTTGAGTGTCCATTTTATTTCAGTTGTTCATCTCACCTCGCCCCCTCTAATTTTTTCGCAAACCGGAGAATTTTCCTAGAATTTTCTCGAAAACCTAAGAATTATCTACAGCTGTCTCGAAAAACCAGTACAAATTGTCTGTAACAAGTTTTTTCTGGAATTTTCTAGAAAACTGAAGAATTTCTTCGAACGTGCTCGGACACCCTAGAATTTCCTCGAATTTTGTTTGAAAACTCTAAATATCCTTGTAATTTTTTCGAAAACTGGAGAATTTTTAGGAATTTTCTCAGAAACTGGAGAATTCTCTCGAAAATCGGAAATATTTCTTGAAAACTTCATAGGAAACATGAGAAGATCTACCGGAAAAAAAAAACACGAACAGAATAAGAAACAAAAACTGCGGAGCCCCTTCCAAGCCCCACTTTTATATGTCACCCTGGTTTCCTGCCATTCCCGCAGTTACCGACATAGCTATGGTCGGGATAAAGCTTCTTGCTTTGACCGCAAACTGGGGGGGTGTAAAATCGCCACTCGGGAAAAAAATTTCTCCATCCGGGCCTTATTAATTTTGTCATACGTGAAGCGAGGACAGAGATCTATGGGTTGATTTTTTTTGCATTTAGAATTGGCCCATCTGGACAAAGCAATTGTGGGCGAATTTTAGCCTGGCCCTGGTTAATTNTCAATTGAAAATATCCTATAGAAAGTCAATATGATTCGATTTTTCTATATAACTTATTCTATTGAAATTTCTTCGGCTCAAATTTTCTAAGTTTTTTTGTTTGATTTTCTTGAAAGGAAGAAAAGAAAAATTGAATGAAGAAAACTTCAATTAAGAAAATTCGAGAAAATTCAATAGAAAATATTTCAATAGAATAAGTTGTGTAGAAAAGTCGAATTCTATTGAATTTTTCTATCCAATATTTCTAGAAATCTATGGGTTGATTTTTTTTGCATTTAGAATTGGCCCATCTGCACAAAGCGATTGTGGGCGAATTTTTGCCTGGCCCTGGTTAATTATTGTTGTTTCTATGTTATTTTGTTGTTGAAAACGTTTTCAGGACTCCACTAACGATAGAATATGTCATGAGAGTAATTGACGTTTCATATCTTCTGTTTCTTTTAGGCAACAGGGAAGCTGGAAGAGATAGATGGACACATCGTAGACATCCATACCCAGACAGAGATAATAGGGGAGATTGCTCAGGCTTATGGGAACTGTTCGAT
>NW_021681433.1:0-441 GCF_001412515.2 Diachasma alloeum
AAAACCTATAGAAATCGTATAGGATCATTCTATACACAATTCGTATAGACAAGTTCTATACGATTTTTTCATACGTGGTAGCATCCTTAAATGGTTAGATCGCACCATTCTGCCCAACCGGGTTTTGAACTCGGAACCTCACATGTAAGCCAATAGACTCACCCAATGCGCCAGGCAATTCGGATCCACCGAAATTTGATTATTCCTCTACCCTCTCCCGTCCATGTCGCCCAATTCATTGCCCAACGATGCCCAGCGATTTTCTTCTACTTTTTCTGGGTTACGGCGCGAAGGGGCGGGGAGAAATTTAGATAGCATAGCTTAGCTTTTATTTTTTATTTTTTATTTTTAAATTTTATATATATATATATATATATATATCATATTATTATGTGGAATATATATATATATATATATATATATATATATATATATATATAT
>NW_021681433.1:524-2083 GCF_001412515.2 Diachasma alloeum
TGTAACGTGTTATTTTTGTCTTTCGACCGTTCTGCGGTTTCATTTAAACATCCAGACGAGAAGTTACTGCGAAAGCTAAGCGAGAGTCAAAATCTAGATTTTTGTTCAACTATTTATTGAGTATCTTTTTGGTTTGTATTGAATCATTCCACTCCACCGTTTATCGGAGCACATCGGGGAATCTGGATGAGCCTAAACGAGGACTGGGATGAGATGCAAGAATTTAGATGCTGAAATTGGGTCTCGGAGCAACGGTTCTGCAGAGTCTGGGGTGGATCTGGAGTTTGAATATCCCCGCCGGTTGAGGAGTACGCAGGTTGGCCGTGTCGCGGCGCCAGCTACTGGAGCCAGAATTGGAGAGCTCGAGCGCCGAATGAATCTAGGCGAAAATAATATTTTCGGTCCATTGTTAAAGGACCTGAAACATAAATTAATGGTTATTTATCATTATGCGGTTTGTGAGTAGTTCGAACTACATTTTTATCGCTTGGTTTTATCCCTGTGGATTTGGAGGGAAAATTAGAAATCACGTGGTTGTCCGGTGTGAATTCCGGTGGAGAGAGAGTTGACGTCGTCATCACTCTCCAATCAAAAGTCTCTTCGGTGAAAGTAACAGCCAATAAGAGGGCTGGATTTTCGGCAATCGAGAAAATGTGCCATCGAGCGTGCCGAGGAGATTACTTCTCGTTTGGATGGCGAGACTGACAGTTCGCAAGTTTTTCGTGAATTATCAAAATTATTACTGTGTCCCGACGCCCGAATTCTCGTTGTCTCCGACATCTTGCTTTGACGATTTATTGGGGAGTCCCAACTTTTTCCGGAGAATTTGTTGCTGAGACTTCTTCAGTTCTGGTGAGCGGTGGATCTAATTAATCGTTAATTTATTAATTGTAATAGAGAGCGGGATCTCGTGAAATTAGCTTTCTTTTGGACAGACGGTTTTCGTCCATGGCGAATGACGCCATTAGATTTTTGGCCTTCGGATTTTGACGAGATCTGGTTTTTCGCTCAGCGGAGCACTATCACGGTTTCGGGAAAAATTCAGTGAACCTCTTATTGTATCAACTTACGAGTTTTTTTTGAAATATTTATGTCGGATTCTTCCGATTGAAATTCAGTGTTTCAAACATTTGTCGTAAGTAGCAACTCTCGTTTCGCATTCACTTTGGAAAAATTCGGATATCCAAAGTGGAATTCTCGGGGCAATGTTTCAGCTTCAGGGAATTTTCGCATTATCGCTGTTCGTATATTACTTTATTTATTTAATTTAGAATTTTGGCATTACCGAACAGTGTAGGAATTATCGACGTGATTTGGAATTACAGCGTCTTTGTCGATGCTTGATTTCCGTATTTTTGTATCGTGTAGCCGTGACCTTGCATTAGGCAGATTCACCGGCTTTGGTCATTGTTATTAGTATTTTTCGTGGTAATCCGAATTGCGTCGTTTGAGAATCAGACTCCAATTTTGAATTATTGATTTCGCAACAGTTTTCGTTGTTCTTCTTATCGATTCCTTTGTCGTGACATTCGACCTTGCAGTAACCCGGTTAGTTACTT
>NW_021681433.1:2457-29136 GCF_001412515.2 Diachasma alloeum
ATATATATATATATATATATATATATATATATATATTGTAACATGTTAAAAATCATGTACTGTTCCTCGCCTGAATTGACCGCGGATCATGGGGGGAAAATTAGTATTTTTACCTCAGCGAGGGGTCGGATCACCCAGGGCCACAATTGTCATTTCATTTTTTTTTATTTCTATTATTTACTTTCTTTTCATCTTTCTCTCGAACTCTGTCGATCGCGCTCACCGTGGGTTACGTGAGCTTCATGACGAGGGGAGTGGAGCGGAGCATCGGGAATGACTACACGTCGGCACTACAGCAGATGACGAGTAGCACACCGACTAGCACGCACACACCGAGTCTGGGAGACCCACCCCACGAAGGACGCGAGAGACGATCGACGCACGCCAGCAGGCATCTCAGGCCTCTACGTGCGAACCCTCACCGCCTCACCGATGGATCGGGNCTCTCGATCGTGCTCTGCCGTACCCTGGTGCTTCCAGAGTCCTCGAAACTCATCAAAGTCTCAGTTTGCTGATCTAAGCAATCTCACGGTTTTTCTCACTAACACAGTCTTGTGTCGTCATTGACACAAACTACAACAGTCAAACAGTTCGGTACCCCCGAACTGGACTTGTTGAAAACCGTGGGACTGCTTACCAAAGTGTCCAACTGACACCCTGGAATGGCTGACCATTGTCTGGATGGCAGGAAAGAGAAATCATATTTCTCATTCCTCTCATCCACCATTTATGTGAACATTTCACATAATTATTAACTAAATCGACGTATTGGTCTTTCCCAATACGTCACAAGACTTAACTCATGGATTAAAAATATATTTTTTTTGNTTCCTCGGGGCGATGTACGGCCCCGACGGACACTCTTCGCTGGGATTTGTACAGCAAATTATTATTATTTCTTTTAGTTAGTTAGTATCACTAAGTTAATTACATTTTTTTTTTGGTTTGTATAGCGTCTTTGCTCGTGGGAGTCCTCTCCCGCACCTGTATAAAATCCTACGATGACTCTCGTATGGACGAGTAAAAGAACAGACNCGGTTAACAGGACTGGCGCCCTTTTTGGCATTTTGTCTCCTCTCGTTATTCCCGTCGTTCTAATTCCGGGTTGAGAGAGTCCAACGGGGTCGCTGGAAGTTCGTGGAGAACCACGCGTCTTAATCCCGTAGACGCGCTTGGAAAAATACCTCACAATAGATATATATATATAAATTTTTAATTGACATTTTTTTAATAATAATTTTTTTTATTATATATATATTGTTTTCATATATATAATATATATATATATTTAAAAAAGATTAAAAAAAAAGAAAGCTAAGCTATGCGGCGAAAAACGGTGACAATTTTCGTTACGCCTGGATTTTTTTAAAAGGGAAAAACAAGATCTACAAAAAAGCTCCGTATTATAATGTCGGTAGGAGATAACCCTTAAATTTAAAGATATTCATCAAAAATGATCCACAAGTTGGATTTCCTGAGTCTCCTTAGATATTTCACCACTGTAAAAATATTGGAAAATATAAATTTAATCGGAAATTTTTTCAAGATTTTGAATCCCTTGAATATCATTGTCAATCATAGGATTTCACAGATCTCGTTTCCATCCACAAAAAGGTTGTCAGGCAAAATTCGATATTACGCTTCAATTCCGAGATATAAAAAAAATTATTTGCAATAAAAAATAAATTTTTCTTTTTCTCCTGTTATACTCCTAAGTTCTTCACAGCCCGAAAAAAGGGTTTTTTATTTTGGATGGGAAATTTCCTGAATTTTACGATAGAAAGAAGAAAAATTGAATAAAATGTGTGGATAACCATGAAATGGACATTGGGGGTCGGTTGCACCAAGCTCGGTTAAATAAATCTCCAGTTAACGGTCCGTTAACTCATAAGGTTTACATTGGAACAAACAACAGGGCTTGGTACAACCGGCCCTTATTCTTTCTCTTCATGATTTTCACGATAAAATTAATCATGATTTTAAAAACCTCATTTGTTTAGCAAAATTGAGAAAATTTCCGATCGAATGGATATTTACGAATATTCATTTTATGAGCTATAGTACTAGTCACTAGAATTGAAAAATATGGTTTTGACGGAGAAGAAAATGAATCTGCTATATCTCTGTTAATTATTGAGTTATAGAGCTTCTGCAGCGCTCATTTTTTTCCTTTTTACTTGTATTTTACGATGAGACAATAAAAGTAATACCAAAAAATTTTAGGCAATATTTTAGATTGGTTTGGTGGAATCGCTCATATATATATTCAGTGGAAGATTGAGGAGAGATCATGTACATTGACAGATCGATCGATGGCAGGTCGATCGTTGGTTGATTACTAGTAGAGGGTTAGTCGATTGATGGTCGATCAATGGAACCGCTACGCGATTACTCGACTGCGTGAACAACTGGAACCCGCTATCAAGTGATCCGTCAGGGTATATCTCTTTTATGTTACATTTTTCATTGCATGCACGTCAGAGCCAGATGAGTTTCAACAGAACAACAATCTTAGCATGAATGGCAAGCATATAAACTGTAAGTACTACGCATTACAAGGTCATAGGAAGGTCCAATCAGGTAGTAGATGATTGACAGAATGGTCGAAAATTGTGAAGTTTGGAATACAAAAAAATGATGTACTTACAGGTAAGAACTGTCACATTTCAAGTTTTAATGTGACTGATCTTTTTGGCAAACAAAAAAAATAGAAAATTCATTGAATAAGATGATATTAAGTCGCGACGGAAAAAAAATGTTGTTGATTATTTCTGTATTTTCACTCCTTTCTTGCAAAATCCTTACCACACTACATATTCTACCACTGAACGGTACCAGAAATTAATATTCTCATATTCTATTACGGGTCAACTTCCAGTCTAAATTATTCAATTTAATTAAACAATCCCACGTCAAATCCGAAATGAAAAAAATGTTATGTTTCCGATTGTCTTGCCAAATTTTTGAGAAGGAGTACATGGGAGTAAGCTCTCATAAAATTTTTAGCGCGATTTGATTTTTTTCAGGGAGTTATGATTAGCTCCGTGAAGTGGGCACCCCACTTGCTTGGATTTGAACCAAAATTTCATACTTGATAGATTTTGAGCTACGCGTGATAGTAATAACGTTTTTCTAGTTTGTAGTTTGAAATTGAGCGTCCAATTCGTTTTTGAAATACAGTTAGGAACTATTCCATAGTTAGAGCTGGAGTGACATTGGATTCTCGTCTGCAATCGTTTGTAGTTGATTGTAGTTCTAGAAATTTCACGATCGGAATCGTAATAAGTGTTCAATCGATTTTTTTTAACAGTTAGGAACTATTTCATAGTTGTATTTGAAATGACGTGGGATTCTTATCTGCAATCGTTTGCAGTTGATTGTAGTTTTGGAATTTTCGCAATCGGAAATCAAATGAGCGTCCAATCGATTTTTGGAGACCAAGTAGGAACTGATTGAAAGCTATAGCCAGAATGAGCTCGGATTCCTGTCTAAAATCATTTGTAGTTGTTTGTAGTGCTCACAAATTTCCAATGCACCGAGAAAACGGGGTGGCAGACAGTTGATATATGTAGACGGATTTGTTTGTAGTTGTTTCTAACAGTGAAAAAAATGAAGAACCTTATAAACCAACGTTCATACTTGATTGTAGTTTTAGAATTTTCCCAATCCGAACTCAAATGAGCATCTGATCGATTTTAGGAGCCCAAGTAGGAACTTGTTAACAACTATAGCCAAAATGAGCTCGGATTTCTGTCTAAAATTGTTTGTAATTATTTGTAGTTCTCCCAGATTTTCAATGCACCGAGAAAAAAGGGTGGTGTAGAGTTGAGATATGTAGAAGAATTCGTTTGTAGGTGTTTCTAACAGTGAAAAAAATCAAAAAGAAAAGAAGATCTTTATGAACCAACGTTCATACTCAATTGTAGTTTTGGAATTTTTCCAATCCAAACTCAAACGAGCATCCAATCGATTTTTGGAGCCCAAGTAGGAACTTGTTGACAGCGATAGCCAAAATGAGCTCGGATTCCTGTCTAAAATGGTTTGTAGTTGTTTGTAGTACTCACAGATTTTCAATACACCGAGAAAAAAGGGTGGTAGACAATTGAGATATGTAGAAGGATTGGTTTGTAGTTGTTTCTAACAGTGAAAAAAATCGAAAAAAATTAAGAACCTTATAAACCAACGTTCATACTTGATTGTAGTTTTGGAATTTTTCCAATCCGAACTGAAATGAGCGTTCAATCCGTTTTTGAAATAAAATTAGGAACTGTTTCATAGTTACAGCTGGAGTGACATTGGCTTCTCATCTGCAGTCGTTTGTAGTTGATTGTAGTTCTGGAAATTTCACGATCGGAATCGTAATAAACGTTCAATCGATTTTTTTAATCAGTTAGGAACTATTTCATAGTTATATTTGAAATGACGTGGGATTCTTATCTGCAATCATTTGTAGTGGATTGTGGTTTTGGAATTTTCGCAATCGGAAATCAAACGAGCATGCAATCGACTTTTGGAGCCCAAGTAGAAACTGATTGAAAGCTATAGCCAAAATGAGCTCGGATTCAATTCAATTCAAAAATTCAATTGAACGGTCAGTCCAATTCCAATCGACAAAAAAATCGATTCTACAATCAACTACAAACGATTTCTGCCAAGTTTCAAACGTCATTTTTTTTGCGATGATTTTTACCCTCTCTGTGCTTAAAAAATGGATTAAACGATGAGTTTCATTTTTATTAGAAAAATTCCAATCCTACAATCGACTACAAACGATTTTAGGCAGGAATCCACTTTTTTTTTAGCCATAGCTGTAGAATAGTTCCTAACTATTTCACAGCTATCAATCAGTTCCAACTTGTGCTCCGAAAATCGATTGGACGCTCATTTCAGTTCGGATTGGAAACATTCCAAAACTACAATCAAGTATGAACGTTGGTTCATAAGGATCTTCTTACCTTTCTAATTCTTTTCACTTTCTAGAACAACTACAAACGGAATCTTCTACATGTCTCAACTCTCTACCCTTATTTCTCGGTGCATTGATAATCTATAAGTACTACAATCAACTACAAACCATTTCAGACAGGAAACCAATGTCATTTTGGCTATAGCTATCAATCAGTTCCTACTTGTGCTCCGAAAATCGATTGAACGCTCATTTCATTTCCGATTGCGAAAATTCCAAAACCACAATCAACTACAAACGATTGCAGATGAGAATCGAATGTCACTCCAGCTTTAACAATGAAATAGTTCCTAACGTTATTTCAAAAATGGATTGAACGCTTATTTCAGTTCGGATTGGGCAAATTCCAAAACTACAATCAACTATGAACGTTGGTTTATAAGGTTCATTTTTTTCGATTTTTTTCACTTCCAACAACAACTACGAACGAATTCTTTTACATATCTCAACTGTCTGCCGCCCCGTTTTTTTGGTGCACTGGAAATTTGTGAGCACTACAAACAACTACAAACAATTTTAGACAGGAATCAGAGCTCATTCTGACTATAGCTTTCAATCAGTTCCTACTTGGGCTCCAAAAATCGATTGCATGCTCGTTTGATTCCCGATTGCGAAAATTCGAAAACTACAATCAACTACAAACGATTGCATATAAGAATCCCACGTCATTTCAAATACAACTATGAAATAGTTCCTAACTGATTAAAAAAAATCGATTGAACGTTTATTACGATTCCGATCGTAAAATTCCCAGAACTACAATCAACTACAAACGATTGCAGACGAAAATCCAATGTCATTCCAGCTGTAACTATGAAATAGTTCCTAACTGTATTTCAAAAACGGATTGAACGCTCATTTCAGTTCGGATTGGAAAAATTCCAATACTGCAATTAAATAGTAATTAAGTATGAACGTTGGTTCATAAAGATCTTCTTTTCTTATTGATTTTTTTCACTGTTAGAAACACCTACAAACGAATTCTTCTACATATCTCAACTCTACATCACCCTTTTTTCTCGGTGCATTGAAAATCTGGGAGTACTACAAACAACTACAAACCATTTTAGACAGGAATCCGAGCTCATTTTGGCTATAGCTGTTAACAAGTTCCTACTTGGGCTCCTAAAATCGATCAGATGCTCATTTGAGTTCGGATTGGGAAAATTCCAAAACTACAATCAAGTATGAACGTTGGTTTATAAGGTTCTTCATTTTTTTCACTGTTAGAAACAACTACAAACAAATCCGTCTACATATATCAACTGTCTGCCACCCCGTTTTCTCGGTGCATTGGAAATTTGTGAGCACTACAACCAACTACAAACGATTTTAGACAGAAATCCGAGCTCATTCTGGCTATAGCTTTCAATCAGTTCCTACTTGGTCTCCAAAAATCGATTGGACGCTCATTTGATTTCCGATTGCGAAAATTCCAAAACTACAATCAACTACAAACGATTGCAGATAAGAATCCCACGTCATTTCAAATACAACTATGAAATAGTTCCTAACTGTTAAAAAAAATCGATTGAACGTTTATTACGATTCCGATCGTGAAATTTCTAGAACTACAATCAACTACAAACGATTGCAGACGAGAATCCAATATCACTCCAGCTCTAACTATGGAATAGTTCCTAACTGTATTTCAAAAACGAATTGGACGCTCAATTTCAAACTACAAACAAGAAAAACGTTACTACTATCACGAGTAGCTCAAAATCTATCAATTATGAAATTTTGGTTCAAATCCAAGCAAGTGGGGTGCCCACTTCACGGAGCTGTTATGATTAAAAAAAAAACACTTTTTCTACTTGAATTTTGGATTGTTCGAGAAAAACGTGAAATAATTGAATTTAATCATTAGTAATTTTCGTTTGCACACATGTGAAGGAAATTGAAAAATCTTCAAAATGAGCGCAATTGACTTCAATTTATTCAGTTTTTAAAACCATTATGGCGAAATCAATTTTTTAGCAATCTGCATTACTCGAGAACTTTTTTTTTTATATGAAATTGTAGGGGTAACTTAGGGGCATGGTCTTTCTTAAACGAATGATTTTTTTGTTTCCGAATGGAAGCATTGTAATCGTTCAAATTAGCATTGTAATCGGTCAAGTTTCGGATTTTTTGCTTTATATTGACCTATTATGATCCAAAAAGTCCGAAAATGCAAGTTTTTGGACTGTGTCCGTACGTATGTATGTGCGTACGCATGTAAACAAATTTTTCTTCGATTGTTGGTTAATAAATGGATGGAATTGAATCGTTTTTTCCCTCAAATGTAGGTATTGTTGAGCCCTATCAGTGGCCATTAATGAAAATTCAATTAATTTATCAATTTTGCAAACTTTTCAAAAATTGTTTTTTTCACGATAACTAAAAAAAAGGTTCTGAATTCATTGCATGATGGCTTAAAAAATTTGTTTAGAAGTCCTCCTGATCGAGTTCAAAGATAACGGCGATAGCAATAATCGTTATTTTGATTTATTTGAAAATTTGCAAAAATTCTGTATGTTTTGAAAATCAAAATCTACGGAATGTCTTTACTTCAAAAGAATTCAATCATAACTTATAATGGTTGTTTTACTGCCATTAAGTCGAAGTTGAAAGAAGATTACGATCGCTACATCGTTTGATTTGATTTTTATGCTGATTGTTGAAAATTTCGAATTTTTCATGAATTTCCCTGAAAGTGAGCTTTCTGACGGTTTCTTCAAATGTGATGTTTAAAATGTGGCGCGAGCCACAATAGATTAATTTCTTGAATTTATTTCGCAGCGTCTCGAATATTCCAAACGTCGGAATTCGAGACAAACATCATTCTGTCCTTGTCCCTCGAAATTTCAGAACAATTCTCGAACCTTCGATAAACGAAGGTATATAAACTGGTACGCTCTCTAGCGGATGAAGTCAGTCTACTTTTGAGTACGCATGTAAACACTTGCCTTTAAATATACAGTTCTTGTCAATACCGAGTTATTATTATTGATACCCGCACCAAACCGCCACAACTTGTGACCCCGACGTGATTGAAGTGAATAGTTTTCTCGCATTTTCTTCGATTATTAATTATATCACGTTAACGCCGCGACTGTTCCGCGAAATTCGAGTGCATTTAGATCGTGCATTTTGTGAGTGGTTTGTGTGCCGCGTACGCTCGTGTGTTGTATCGTTCACGCGCTCCATTCGAGTTCTTTTCGTGAATGTCGGTGCATTGCTGAGCACCCAAGGACGCTGTGCTGCACTGAATATTTTTCAGACTTTCTCTAGTGTTGTTTTTCGCGAAACAAAATGCCCGATAGTGTCGAGGTGCGCGAAGCTGACAATGGAGCCCCGCTCCAACGCGTTTCGATACGATGACCGGCCTTCAATGCCGAACGTCCAGCGTTATGGTTCGTCCAGCTCGAGGGACAGTTTCATCTATCCGGGATTAACGATGAAGTAACGAGGTATTACTATGCCTCGTCTCATCTCGATCCCAAGGCCGCTGCTGAGGTGCAGGATATACTCCTAAATATGCCTGCCGAGACGCCGTACACACGTCTCAAGGAGGCGCTCGTCGAACGCCTCACGCTCTCCCGGGACGCACGACTCCAGCAGCTACTCGACCGAGAGGTATTGGGTGACAGGAAGCCCTCGCAATTCCTGCGGCATCTCAGGAGTCTCGACGACATGGTTCCTGACAACATTTTACGCACCACGTGGCTTAGCCGATTGCCGATGACGACGCAGTCCATTCTGGCGTCACAAGCGGACATGGCTCTCGACAGGCTTGCAACACTCGCCGACAAACTGCATGAGATCGCATTGCCGGTAGCTCACATCAATGACGTCCAGGAGCAAACGTCCTCAGCCCTCGAGACACGCTCTTCTCGAGCAACCTCGCCAGCACCCGACAACAACCAGTGCTGGTATCATTGAAGATACCACGACAGGGCTAGACGTTGCAAAGCACCTTGCTCGTGGCAGGGAAACGCCCCGGCGGATCGTTAGCGGCGGTTAACGTTCCCTCTTTCAAATCCAGCCGCCTCTTCGTAACCGATCGTGCCACCAAAATCTAATACTTGGTGGATACTGGCGCCGATCTTTGTACATATCCGAAATCTCTCGCTCCTGGAGCAAAGAAACGAGTTACCTGTACGCTTATTGCAGCCAACGGCTCGACAATCAACACGTACGGCTGCATAACTCTATAGCTCAACCTCGGCCTCCGGAGGGATTTCAAATGGCACTTCGTAGTGGCGGACACGATCAAACCAATTATCGGTGCCGATTTTTTGGCGCATTTCGGAATTTTACCTGACCTGAAGAACGGCTGTCTTATCGACTCAACAACTGGATTAACGACCTCATGCAAAGTGTCGCTATCCA
Source organism: Diachasma alloeum (assembly GCF_001412515.2). Classification (NCBI taxonomy): domain Eukaryota; kingdom Metazoa; phylum Arthropoda; class Insecta; order Hymenoptera; family Braconidae; genus Diachasma; species Diachasma alloeum. The sequence continues at coordinate 11,801 of NW_021681433.1, forward strand.
GCATCGTCTCGGAAATCAAGGTTACACCTGTCGATCCTTCCTGGTCAGATCTCCTCGGTAAGTTTCCAAATTTAACGAAACCCGAAGGAATATGCCTTTTAGCCAAACATTCGACGCTGCACCATATCGCCACTACACCCGGACCTCCAGTATCCAGCAAATCACGACGCCTCGCCCCCCACAAACTGAAAATCGCCAAGACGGAGTTCGACAAAATGATGCAGCTGAGAATCACTCAACGTTCGAAGAGCCCCTGGTCACATCTCCGCTCCACTTGGTACCGAAAAAGGCGAATGGCGATCTTGTGGAGATTATAGACAATTGAACGCACGAACGATTCCGGATCGATATCCCGTTCGCGTTCTAGAGGACTTCACTGCTAATCTCGCTGGGAAAACAATCTTCTCGACGATCGACCTCGTACGCGCCTTTAATCAAATACCTGTGCCCATCGACGACGTAAACAAAACAGCTATCATCACACCATTTGGCCTTTTCGAATTCCCGTTCATGACGTTCGGGCTTCGAAATGCTGCACAAATATTTCAACGGTTTATTGACGAGGTCACACGAGGCGTTCCGTATATCGATGACATCCTCATCGCTTCCAAGGACATCGAGGAACATCGCAGACACCTCCACACGCTCTTTGAACGGCTCTCGAGATAAGGTGTTGTAATTAACACCGCCAAGTGTCGTTTCGGCCAACCGGAGGTAGACTTCCTCGGCCATCGTATCTCGGAGCAGGATATCTTACCGCTCCCGTCGAAGGTAGAGGCGATCGTCAATTTTTCTCGGCCAATATCCATTCATAAATTGCGTGAGTTCCTAGGTATAATCAATTTTTATCGCAAATTTTTTAAAGATGCTGCAAGATTTCAGGCTCCTCTCCATGAATACACTCAGGGTGCTAATGTCAAAGGCTCTCACCCCGTCGCCTGGACACCTGAGGGCGCTACCGCTTTCACCGCCTGCAAGGAGGAGCTGTGAAAAGCAACGTTACTGGTCTACCCGGACACGACACTTCCGTGGGCCATCTTCACCTCCATCTTCAGTCAAATGGAATGGTGGAACGTCTGCATCGTCATCTGAAGGACGCCATTCGCTGTCATGAAAGCGATTCGTGGGTGGACATGTTGCCTAACGTCCTTCTCGGAATTCGCGCCGCCGGGAAAGAAGACCTCGGCGCAACTCCTGCCGACCTAGTCTTCGGTGAACCGCTCCGACTACCGGGGAAATTTCTTGCTCCCTCTCCACCACGCGAGCTACCGCCTGCCAATATCGCCGATCTCGCTCCTCAACCCGTCGCCCGTCATGGCCAGAGGAAGATTTTCGTCTTTAAGGAGCTCGCAAACTGATCACACGTCCTCGTTCGTCGCGACGCTCCCCATCACGCCTTCATGTCCCCAAACGAGGGGCCACACCAAGTAATATCGAGGCACGTGAAACATTTCGTCATTCGAATTAGAGGCAAGAATACCGTAGTCTCCATCGACCGTCTCAAACCCGTTTTCTCGCTCGCAGACGACGAGCACAACAATGACAACGAAGCTAACGACGATTCCCACGACAGCAATACGACACTGACTGCACCACCTTCATCGGGGTCACCGCAACCGGGAACATCTCGACGTTCGTCATCTTATCGCCCATCTGACACCGGCTCATCGACGTTATCAATTCAAAAGCGCGTCAGATTCGCTAAACGACATCAGCTGTTCTCGACAAATCGATATTATTGATTTTCTTTTGGTTTTATTTTGCTTTCTTTTCTTTTTCCGCAGAAGGTTAGTACTTGTGGCGCGAGCCACAATAGATTAATTTTTTGAATTCATTTCGTAGCGTCTCGAATATTCCAAACGTCGGAATTCGAGACAAACATCATTCTGTCCTTATCTCTCACGAAATTTCAGGACAATTCTCGAACCTTCGATAAACGAAGGTATATAACTGGTACGCTCTCCTGCGGATGAAGTCAGTCTACTTTTGAGTACACATGTAAACACTTGCCTTTAAATATACAGTTCTTGTCAATACCGAGTTATTATTATTGATACCCGCACCGAACCGCTACATAAAATCTATTCAATTATGTATAAATAACATTTTTCTATTAAAATTTTATCGAAGGCCTGTGGGGAGCGATTGAAATAGCGATGATGATAACATTCAACTAAGTTGAAATTATCACAAAATTAGTAAGAAGAAATCTTATTCAATTTGCTAAAATGAATTAAACAATGTGTTATGTCAAAGGTGACTGATTTCCAAGGAAATTTAGGAATATTAAAATAAAAAAAATGTCACCGACATAAACTGTAATTCGAAAGAAGTGAATTTGAATAGATATAATTGGATTTGAAATGATGACTCGATGGAATATAAAATGGAGAAATTAAATTAATTGAAATTAAAATTAAATTAATTGAAATAAATTGATTAAACTCAAAATTCAAGTTAACGTGACTTTTACAAGTCTATATTTAACAGAATAAAAGAAAAGGTTCCTGGTACAAAATGAAATGGTTCAAAAACTTACAACCAATGTAAAATATAATCCAAATGCAAGTTCACTACACTAGTGCCGCACTAGAAAGATTTCTAAACAATTGAATTTAAATTAGTTTCACAGAATAAAATTGAGACACGAAAGACTCAATTGAAAAAAAAACCAAATCGAACACTTAAATAAAAAATGAACAAGAAAAGGGTCCTAACTTGACCGTTGGTTTCGTTATTGAAAAGAAACTGAATATTTAAAAGTGTCAACTGACACGAACAAGTTACAATGAACAACTGATTTAAAAACTACTCTCCGACTAGTTTTACTTACGAGTCCTGAGGGTGTGCCCTCAGGATACATGGAGGGAAAATTCGGGGACCAATGGCATCTGACCTTGACCCAGAATTTTCCACTTCGAACACTCTGGTCCCAATGTTTCAGGGTTAAACTCCATCTCTTCCACATGAGGATGTTGGGGTGTAGGCGGATTTTTCTATCCCCAACGACGAATGAGATTATTTCGGGAAGTCCTAATTTTCCTTCCACATCCTCATTTAATTGAAACTATTATTTTTATACATTTCTTGAACTATTGAAGTGAAAATATAACGCAATTGAAAATTAAAATTCAATGAAAGAATTGATCGCTCATTTAGAAAGCGAGTAGAAAGTATTTGAGCATTAATATTACAGACAATTGATTAATTAATGAATTTCGATATGAATGGAAATAATTCCTCGAAAATCGAATTGTGAGTATCTTCTCACAATTAAACAATATTTTGATAGGCAAAAGTAATTCTTAGTTTGAATTAAAAATTGTTATCAGAATTTAATTGATGCAAATATTTTTAATTGAATAGCAATTTATTTAATTGGTTCAAAGTATGAAAATGTGAACTTCAGACACATTAAAAATATTCACAGCATTTAGTTAATTACATGTAAATTACTTGGATTATTATTCAATCCAATTCAATCAATATTATTCTGATAATTCGAAATTCTCCGAATTGAGAGTTATAAAATAATTTACTATTCAGTTCACCATTTTTTAATTAGAAGCATTTTGTAAAAGAATTATTTAAAATGCAAAAGATTGTTTTGAAATAGTAAAATTCAGTAAAATTCTCAGAAGAGGGTACAGACGCAAGTGTCCCTCGACCGTTGGAATTTCCTGTTTATCTCCCTTATCCACCGGGTGAATGCATAGGGCGTAGGCACATAGGAAACAGTCCCATATCCATAGGAAAATTTAGGTGGGTTTCGGAGGGTCTTTGACAGACCTTCGACCCTTAGTCGACGACAGCCGCCTGCAAGTCATAAAATCGACAAAATATAGCCAGAGATATACACTTGAAGAGTGTTTCACGGCTTATCATTTGAAACTTTATTTTTTCATTTCATGAATTTTCTTGGAAGTTTACTTTAAAATCTTGTACTCAAGTGAATTTATTTGGTGCACCTGCACTTTTGAACTGTGGAAGAAATAATCATTTGAATCCGTGAGAAAAATATTGAAACAGGAGAAAACATCTGTTTATCCCCAGTTGATATTAAATAAACCGAAAGTTGAATGAAATGTATTTTTCGGCGGACGTCACAAATGCCATATACATGATAGATGGACATAATGTGCGAAATAATCATTCGGAGGCATATTGCTAATTTATGAGCAAAAGTAACTGTACTATATTCAGTACAAGATCAATTTCTCACTTGTTTTTCGAAACATTCGTTTCTGGGAGCAATGCCTAAATGACGAAGAAAAAAAAATCTTATACCTAGTATGGTTACAAAGTGTGATTTATTTCAAGCCATATTCCACTTCGTAATATATAACCATCCACTTGAACGTTATGGTGAGGGACGGAACACTTAAGAATCCTGATTTATTTGATAATCAATGAATTTATGACGGATTGCATTTTCTAATCGGTTTGGAATTGTGAAAGTATTGATCTTTGACTTTTTCAACGGTGTCGCCTACCATAAAATGTTGAAACAACTTGTGAAGACAATTTTTTCCTCAACATGAAACTTATATGAAGACGTAGGCCCACATGGTAACATCAAAGTGGCTTTCAATGAATTGGAAATCAAGTCTCCACCAATGATCATTCCTACCCACAATATATCTTCCCACGCAATAATGATTTGATTTGATCGATTCCAATGATAATACATCTTCTGTTAGTTTGACTGTTTCATACTCAAGTGAGCATAGTTTCGGTGGAGTTTGGGTCCGAAAAAGTGATAGCTACGCGTTTCTAGTAAAGGTTGGACTACCGTGAATCGACACAGTATTGTATTTCAGTTTCGATAATTTCTTCTTCAGTTACGAAAATCATACGAATGTCAGAGAAACTTATTTGGGCCCAATCATAGAGATCCTCAACCGTCAAGATGAAATTCGCGTAGGGAAATTGGAGAATAGCTCGTGCTGCTCAACCGTGAGGTATACCATTAGAAAATTATTTTTTCAGAACAATGAAGCTTTTCTCAATGATTTAAAGCTTTTCTGTCAAACCTAGTTTGTTTTCCGCTCTCGCTCAATAATATCCATTCATTTTACTCCCTTTTTTAAATCCAAGTCCTGTTCATATTATGAACTTAATAATGATAGTCATCACGATGGATGAACAGTAACAAATGATTTAATTTATGAATTTTTCCACGAAATTGTTCAAACAAAAAAATTATGAATTTAACAGGGAACAATTGCAAATAAATTTGATGTCCTTCGATGAAAATATTGGAAATTATGTCACCAGATTAGTCCTCAAATTTCAAATTGAGGAAAATAAATTTTTTGAGTAACTGCAGATTGAAAAAAATTGATTTTGCGATAGTGGCTCCAAAAATGGAACGAATTGAAATCAATTGCTCTCATTTTGGAGCTTTTTTAATTGCTTCCGAATGTTAGCCTTGTATTTGAGCGATTTTTCGATTTTTTAATTTTGATGGCAAATGGTCTAGAATGTTAAAAGATGTGAAGAAATGATATTTTTAGGGTCATGTCTATATGTACGTGGGTAACATCTTGGGTTTTTGGTGGTCAATTGTGAAAAAAATCAACATAAAAAAGGTGAAATTTGTCGATGAAAGTCTGAAATTTTGGCTCATGGTAGCTATGATTAAGCTTCAATTTGGTGCGCAGTTTCATCCCGATCGGTCCAGTAGTTCCTCAGATATAATAACTTCTTTAAATTTTGTTTCGCCTCAATATCTCAGATCTACTCCACCGATTTCAATTTTTTTCTTCAAAATTCTCGTCTCGATGGCCTATTTAGAGCAATCAAAATATATGGGGTATTCCAAGCGAAATAAATGAGGGAAAAACCCTCACCTAATTCCACATGCTCGATATTTCGTTTTCGAAATATATTCATCTCCAAATGACCACTGATTTTTCTTTAGATTTCTTGGTGCATGATGTGAGCAGTACTGATTTTTTGTGGAATATTCGGTAAGGATCGAAGGTTTTTGTAAAGTATAACACTCGGAATTATTATATATCGTATTAGAATTTAGTCACAGCAAACAAAACTTTGGTTTACACCATGAGAGCTGGAACGAGTGTGCTCCGGCGACAACAGTATTAATCCTCCGATCGAGGATGTCCGAATTATTACGAATTGTCGCGAGGTGACGGAATAAGGTATTCGGCTGCTAAGGCGAGCTCGAATACAATAGATTGAAATAATGTAAAATAAATATAAGTAGCTTCGCTACAATACTCCCCTTCTGTGGCGAAAAAGAAAAGGATAACTATATACAATATTTACCAGAGTATACGCGTTAAACGGCACTGAAAACGGTAGATGTGATTCTAAAAAAAAAAAATTTAACCATTGAGTGAATTTGATGCGTTGTCTCGATGGTGATGGGGTTGAGTTCAACGATGATCTTGCATTACTCGATGGAGCCCAAGATGATGATGTGCGTCTAGATGGTCCTGGTTGTGATGATGTTGCAGGTGTCGGTTGCTGAGATGCTCGTGAGCGTTTGGAGTGGTTTTCAGGTAGTCCTTCCAACGATGCATGCTACGGAGATGAGCTCAGCGAGTCGGACCGGTGTTCTCGACGCCGCCATCGAAGTGATTTGACACGAGGTTAAGTTCTTCTCTCCCTCGTAAAGTGAACTGTAGCCTGTGTGTGTATGTCCTCGCCGTGTTTTGCGATGACGCGTATGTATGTGTCTGCAGGTGTGTGTGCTGCTCTGGTGATGACGTCTTTTGCTCGTCGATGTGACGTCACGTATTCCAGAGCGTGAGATTCTCGTTGATGCTTAGCGGAGATGACCTCAGTGAGTCGGCGCGATGTTCTCTACGCTGCCATCGGAGAAGTTCGGCATGAGATTACTTTCTTCTCTCCGTCATGCGTGAATATCACTGCGAACCTAGCGGGTGAGGTTTCCATCCTCATTAGCCCGAGTGGTCGAAATGCGATGTAGGTGCGATGAGACTGCGGGTGAGGTTATCATCCTCGTTAGCCCGTGCCGCGCATGCGCTGTCCATTATCGCTGTATGCAGTCTCGTACCAACGAAGGGTTTGGTCTTCCTGGTGGTAGAGTTGATGTTGCCTGCATTTGTGTGATTCTCGACGATGCTTTCGCGGAGATGAGCTCTGTGGGTCGACCCGATGTTCTCAAAGCTGCCATCAGAGTGGTTCGGCATGAGGTTACTTTCTTCTCTCCCTCATGCCTGAGTGTCACTGTTCTCCGGCTGCTAGTCCTGATCCGTCGTTGCCGTGGTTGTATTCGCGCGGTTGTCATGGTTTAGCCTGGTCACTAAATTGTAAAGGCATCAGCATTTATCGAATTTTTGAACGGATGTCCGTAAACGGTCAGTGAAAAACGGTGTGGGATGAACTATAAGGCATCTCAACGCCTGAGTTGTGTCTGCTTCCTCGACCATTTTCACTAGATTTCACTGACAATGTTCGGAAGCATACTAATCACGGCAAAAAATGTTCGTGATAATTTTCACGGTGCAGCACAACGTCTATGGGTGCTCAGCGATGCACCAAGATGCACAAGAAATCACACGTGGTAACAACAGCGCGCGAAACGATAGGAACGCTACCGAGCATTATGCCAAAATCCAACGCTTCTCGAACAACCCATGAAAAACCACGCGACCGAAAATCACTGTAATTTTAACGGAAAACGGTTGCACTTATTAACACATTGATGCGGTAATTTTATCTGTCACGTTGAAGGAACCACGGCGGGGTCACCATTTGTGTGAGTTTGGTGAGGGATAGATGGGTTTTGTAATACCTATCTTGCTCTCGTGACAACGGTATTAATCCTCCGATAGAGGATGTCCGAATTATTACGAATTGTCACGAGGTGACGTAATAAGGCATTCGGTTGCTAAGGCGAGCTCGAATACAATAGATTGAAATAATTCGAAATAAATATGAGTAGCTTCGCTACATTTTTTTCCCTATTTTCATTTAAAATAACATCACTCACTCAAAAATGAACCGATTGGAATGATTTTCTTAAAGTGTTTTTAATCGAGTTTTTCGTTTCCTACCACGATTTTTTTTTGTACCTCATTACATGGAAAATTTGGCAATCCTCTACTAACATAAATGTTTTTTCAAGTTCGACCCGATTTAAAATCATCAAAAACATCGATAACATTTAAAATGATGAAAAGCAAGGAAATACCACAGGGCAAAATGGGCCTCCAATTATATGTCATATTTTTGGTTATGTTTTACATAAAAACTCATTATGTTCAGTTTTAATATATTGCTACGTTGTTCCCCTTCGAACCCTTTAAACGATATCCCGTCTGAAGGATGTCAAGGAACGGAACCAAAAGAACGATCGTCTTGAAGTGAAGTGCGATATTCGATTATTATTTTGTGATATCTTGGCCGATACACAGCTGTCACATGGCTTGCCTCTGAATTATTAATAAACCGCCCCAACCATTTTATTAATTTGTGTTGTGTGTCTTTCTCTGGATATAATATTAGTGTCAGAAAGGGCTTAAGAAGAATCTACGTGCGAAAAGGATTAATAAAAAGAATCGGTGTGTATAGCTTTGAAAGCTGCTGTATGTAACTTCTTTCCCGACGGAACCCTGTGGATTAATTAAATCAAATTAAACGTGGTGAGACTTTGTTTTAAATCATTATGGCGGGTAGGGGGAGACGAAGACGTGAGAATCTCGCACAAGTTCTCGATCCCGATGCCCTTGGCTTACGTCAACCCGTCGCAGAACTTCAACAAGAAAATCCCGCTCCAGTTCAAATTGAAGATTTGGACGATTTACGGAACGAGTTTCAAGACCACCTACAACATTTCGTCGTTGAAATGAGAGAGACTCTTCGTCAAAATCGAGAAGAAGAACGACGAGCTTCCCGTCAAGAATTTTTTAATTTATTGAGAAATCTTCAAGAGAATCCTGCTCCTCCCATTGCTCCTGAAGTCGCCCAACATGGACCAGCAGTACCTCCAGTCCTTCCACAAGATCCAGCGGTACCTCCTGTCGTTCAACATGGACCAGCAATACGCCCAGTCCTTCCACAAAATCAAGGGGTATCTCCTGTCGCTCAACATGGACCAGCAGCACCTCGAATCTTTCAACAAGGCCCAGCAGTACCTCATGTCGCCCAATTCAGCCCGGCAGTACCTCCAATCTTCCCACAAGACCCAGCAGTACCTATTGTCGCCCAATACGGCCCGGCAGTACCTCATGTCGCCCAATATGGCCCAGCAGCACCTCCAATCTTTCAACAAGGCCCAGCAGCACCTCATGTCAACCAACACAATCCGGCAGTACCTCCATTCCTTCCACAAGGAATACCAGTACTGTACCCATCAGGAATTCCTTGGAATCAAGTACCTCCACGTACTCCATTCGGAAAGCTAACAGATAACCCTCAAAATAATTTTACTTTCAATTCTCCGAATCAAATCAACCATTTTCTGATGAAACCAGACGCTTATGACGGTTCTCAACTTCGGTCTCAGTATTACATTCTTTTCGAAATTTCTGCAGCTCATAATCGTTGGTCAGATGAGACAAAAGCATCTCAGTTATTAAGGCGCCTTCGCGGTAAAGCTCAATTGATTTTGAGTAAAATTTTGGGAGAAGATCAGAAAAATTACAAAAAAATCACTGAAATTCCAGCCGGGAAATTCGATAAGAAACATCTCTCTCGCATGTATTATAACGAGTTACAGTTACGAAAACAGAAAAAAGGCGAGGATTTTGTAACTTACTCTGAGGAAATTGTCAGGCTTAACCGTTTGGCTTATCCGAATTCCTCGGAGGCAAAACGTGATCGAGCCGCTTGCCTTGCATCTATTAATGGAATCGAGAATCCACAAATGGACTTTACCTTGAGATCTGAAGAGCCTGAGACTTTTCAAAGGGCTGTGGAACGAGCAACACAACTCACATCAATCTCTCAAGTTGTAACTCACAAAAGATCTCAAACTTCATTCAATTCTGGATTACAAAATCATTATCGTGATTTTTTATCTAATCAAGGACGACAAAGAAATTTTTCCAACCCAAATCATTCGACTATTAAATGCTATAAATGCAATCATTTTGGCCATTACGCGTCTTCATGCAGAAATTCTTCGGACAAAACTCAACAAAATATTCTGAACAATAATTCTTCACAACGATTCAACCGAAATCAGAATAATTACTATCCCTACCGCAATTTTAACAATGACAATCGAAATTTCAGATCGAATTTCTCAAATTTCTAATCCTCAAACAATCAAAAGAATTCAAATCATAATAGACCTACCAACACCAACATGAATTCGGAAAACTAGATGGAGTCAGTTTGTTGGGGGACAAAGTGACTCAATCAACTCCTAATATTTCCAAATGTTTTCACATGACAAACGATACTCAAAAATTGATTTTCAATTTACAATTAAAAGGAAAAATCAATGAACAATCTCGTTCCATGACCATTGACACGGCGGCTGATATTACCTTAGTAAATCCCAAGCTTTTCAACAATGATCTGTCTGAATTGAAAAATTCTATCAAACGTTTCAAGATTTTGACAGTTTCCGGTGAAGAATTTCAGCATTCAGCAATCAAGGAAATTACTATCTCTGTAGGAAATTCTTCGATGACTCTAGATGCAGTTTTTGCAAATATTAGCGAGGATTGTATTCTGGGATTAGATTTACTGTATAAAATCGATCTTTTGGATGATCTCCAATTACTAATTAATCGTAAATTTGCTATCGACAATCCCCAGAAGATAATTTTCGCTAATCAAACGATTGCGAAACGAATTCCGGAATTGTCCGAGGACATTCCTGAATTTTTGAACTAACTTTCTGAAAACTCATGTGAGTTAGTGAACCTCAATGAACAACGGAAGTTTAAGAACTTTTTGTCTACTTATCAAAAATGTTTTTCTTCAGGTTCTAATGATTCAGGTAGATATTTGGGAACCAAACACAGAATTATCACTCAGAATTGTCACCCGATTGAAAAAAATCCCTGCAGAATTCCTTTTCATCAATGAGATATGGTTTTCGAATTATTAGAGGACATGAAAAAACAAAAAATCATTGAACCCAGTTGTAGTCCTTATTGGGTTTCTCCAATTGTTCTAGTCAAAAGGAAAGATGGTACTCCTCGTTTCTGCGTTGACTATCGATAACTCAGTGATGTAACTATAAAAGATTCAATGCCTTTACATCCTGACGAAGACATTTTCGATTCAAGTTCAGGATCTCGTTGGTTTTCTACCATCGATTTAAAGAACGGCTATTGGCAGGTTGAATTAGATCCTAGAAATAAAAAAAAAACGGCTTTCACCATTAGTGATGAATTATGGCAATTCAAAATTCTCCCTTTTGGTCTTTGCAATCCCCCTACAACTTTCGTCAGAATTATGACTGTAATTTTACAAGGTTTGATAGGAAAAATTTACCGCGTTTTTCTAGACGACATTATCATCTTCAATCGAGATTTTAATGAACATCTTCATAATCTTAAATTGGTATTTTCACGTTTAGCTGTAGGTAACCTGAAAGTGAACACTAAAAATGTACTTTCTTTAAATACGAAGTTCTTCTCTTAGGTCATATCATTTCTAGAGACGGAATCAAATGTTCTCAGGAGAAAACTTCGTCTATTTCCGAATGGCCAGTTCCTCGAACCAAACGACAGGTTAAGAGTTTCCTTGGTTTGTGTTCCTATTATCCGAAGTATGTAAAAGGCTTTGCCAGTATCGCTAAACCCTTATCAGCCTTAACTGAGGACAAAATTCCTTTCAAATGGACTTCTGAAGCTCAAATTAGTTTTCACCAATTAAAATTTATTCTAACATCTCCACCTATTCGATCTGTACCAATTCCTGATGGCGATTTCATTCTGGATACTGATGCTTTATTGTTTGGCTTTGGCGCAACCCTCTCTCAAATTCAGAACGGCAAAGAGAAGGTCATTGCTTATTACTGCAATTTTTGAATAAATCTGAACGGAATTATTGCGTTACTCGTAGAGAACTTTTGGCAGTGGTCTCATCGGTTGAACATTTTAGTCACTATTTATTAGGAAGGAAATTTCTGATCAGAACTGATCATGCAGCTCTCAAATGGCTCCTTTCGTTCAAAAATCCAGAAGATCAAATAGCTCGCTGGATTGAAGTTCTTTTCACATACGTTTTTGACATTACTCACAGACCAGGCCATCTTCATGGCAATGCAGATGGTTTATCCAGACGCCCATGTACTTGTAAAAAGTGTAGTAAACTCAATTTACGTGAAGAAGAAATTGAGAAACGCGTCTACCGCACGATTTGTTTTGCGGACCAGGACAAAGACTGGTCCAAATTGCAATCTAATGACCCAATTCTTCACTTTTTAATTGAGACCAAGAGGAATAATCAGCGTCCTGAATGGCATGAAGTCTCTCACCTTGGCCCTGATATTAAAATCTACTTATTGTATTGGGACTCTCTTGAATTACAGAACAATGTTCTCTGTCGTCGATGGGAATCTAATGACAAATCTAAAATTGTGTATCAAATTGTTGTTCCTCATGCATCAACTAAAGAAATCCTCGAAATTTCTCATTCGGCTCCTCTTGGTGCGCACTTCAAGATGAACAAAATGCTTGACAATATTCGAAAACGATTTTACTGGTCTAATTACAAAGCTGATGTTGAAAATTGGTGTCGTAAATGTGCAATTTGTTTCAGTAGATGGTCCTCATCGAATTAAGGGAGAGTTGCAAATGTATAACGTCGGTTTCCCTTTCGAGAGAATTGCAGTTGATGTTTTAGGCCCATTACCCAAAACCGGTAATGGTAATCGTTTTGTCTTGGTAATTGCAGATTACTTTTCTCGTTGGCCAGAAGCGATTCCACTTCCTAATCACAAAGCAGCTACTATTGCTGAAGCATTAGTTGTAGACGTAATTTCCCGTTTTGGCATTCCCCTAGAGATTCACTCTGATCAAGGCAGAGATTTTGAATCTTCTGTTTTTAACGAACTCATGAAACTTTTAGGCATTCACAAGACTCGAACTACTCCATTACACCCTCAGTCTAACTGTATGGTCGAGAGATTGAACAGGACTATTCTCAACTACCTCGCCAAATTCATCAATGACAATCAGAGAGTCTGGGATAAATGGTTGCCATTATTTCTTCTTGCATACCATTCTTCCAAACATCAAACAACTCAATTCACTCCGGCCATGTTGATGTTTCGAAGAGAATTAAGAGTACCTTTAGATTTACTCCAAGGAACACCACCTCTAAAAAACCCTAACAACCATATTGATCTCCCAGATTACATTGACCAGTTACAAGAAAGGTTGGTAGATACAAACATGTTAGAGAAACTTGGAAACTAAAAAGTGACGAAATGAAGTGAATGATTACATTACAATTTGGCTACATTACAACTGGACAAAAAGTCTCGCTCTTTGCTCCCAAAAGAGTTAAAGGCAAATGTCCAAAAATTCAAATAAATTGGGAAAAAACGTACGTGATTAAATCAAAATTGAATGATGTAGTTTATCCTATTCAGGAATTTCCAAAAGGAAAATCAGGGTTATTCATGTTAATCGCTTGTATATATATATTGTTATGATTATCTAATTTCCTGTCAGAATGCATTCCATCGTGTCTGCATTCTTTTCTTTCCTCCAAACCTCTCCTCTGAAGTTAGCGTCTCTCTTCTATTATTATTCATTCTTTCCTCTTATTTTGACACTTTAACATGTTTATTTTATCGTCCCATTTATTTTAATAAATCCTTTCTATTATTTACCCACGTGCACTTCAATTGGTGTCAGAAGTGTTTTGGAAGTGCCGTTTAATTTTTTTATTGTGAATTTGTGGATTTACACCGGATTAACACACCAATGGATCGATTGAGAGCGGATATGGATGACGGACTATTCCTTCACCCCCGACTCAACAGGGAGTTGGACGATTTCGTCATTTCAAAAATCAATTTAAACAACAGGGAGATTCGACGCTACGTGGACGAGTCCCTCTCAAATATGCAGGCTAGTATTCAAAATCTTTTAGATCAAGGATTGGAAGCCGCCGTGAGGAGAGAATTTCACAGAACTCTCCGGGAAGAAATCCACTCGATTCTCCACTCTGAACTCTCCAACACAATCCAAGGAGAAGTTTCAACATCTCTCGTGTCCACACAAATGGAACTGTTGGACACAACTCAACATGAGATTCAACAACGAACTTCATCATTGAGAGAGGAATTATTATCCCTCAATCAACAAAACCTGCGGGAAGGAATCACATCTATCCAAGGTCAACTGTTGGATCAGCTGCGTCAAGACCTTCAACAACGATTTACTGATGCACGCGAAGAAATTCTCGNCACAATCCAAGGAGAACTTTCAACATCTCTCGTATCCACACAAATGGAACTGTTGGACACAACTCAACATGAGATTCAACAACGAACTTCATCATTGAGAGCGGAATTATTATCCCTCAATCAACAAAACCTGCGGGAAGGAATCACATCTATCCAAGGTTAACTATTGGATCAGCTGCGTCAAGACCTTCAACAAGGATTTACTGATGCACGCGAAGAAATTCTCCACACTGTACAACAGGACATTGACAGGAGGACCGGGACTGGACTTTCCAATACTAATCCAGATAATAATTTTCCTTTTATTAATTCTTTCCCTTCTAACTCGGGCTTCAATCCTCCTATGATTAATCCTTCAATTCCGGTTCAACCTCCGGTTATCAATTTCCCAAATCAACCGAGAGTTACTCTCAGAAATACCGCGAATTTTTCAATTCCTCCTAAATTTCAAATTAAAATCTCAACGTACGACGGTACGACTCCATGGACTCCATTTTTTCAGCAATTTCTTATTGCGGCCAAACATAATTGGTGGAATGAAGAAGCTCAGGCTTCACATTTAGCCACTTGTTTACGCGGTAACGCTAGATTGATTCTACGTTCTCTTTTTCCAGACAACATTGTTATTTTTGATAAATTGAAAACAGCTCTTAAATCGCGTTTCGGTGAAGAGAAATACTCACGGATGTATTATAATCAATTTCAATTGTGACAGCAACAAAAAGACGAAGATTTTAATTCTTTCGCCGAGGAAATCGAAAGACTCGCTACTCTCGCGTTTATTACCGATTCAGAAAATTCTCGAGATCGTTCCGCGTGTTTGCAATTTATTTCCGGTCGTAGAGATTCGCGAATTGAAACAACACTTCGTACTGAACGAATAGAGTCACTTCAACTCGCTGTCCAACGCGCGACTGAATGACAGTCTATTTATGATCTCGTTAGTAAAAAACGAAACGTTTCAAATCTTCTCAATCATCAAAATCAAAATAAAACTACCAATTGTCCTTCTAATTTTAATAAATTAAAAATCAATTCCAATAATACATCAAATAATATTTCAAATAATTCTTCGAATATTCGACCACCTCAACAACAAAATTCCCAAAAATCTTTTCAAAACACACAAAATGTCACTTGTTTTGCATGCGGTAAACCGGGTCATTTCAATTTTGAATGTAAAAATCCTGTTTCTTCAGATCTAAATGCCTTCCGCAATTCGAGTACAATGAAATCTCAGAATCAAAAACCTTTCAATTCAAATTCAACTCCAAATTTTCATCGTAATTCTTAGAATAATTCACATTTTCAAACACGTAATCAACATCCTAACCAAAATACGAAATGTTATTTCACTCAAAATCAAAATTCATCTAATTCATGTTCTGATATGAGCGTTGACGTACGTCCTAGTACATCAAACTCTATTGAATTTAAACCTCAAAACTCTCATCAGGAAAACAGAATAGAGTCAATTTAGAAGAGGGTAAATTGACTCCTCCTTACGAAACAAAATCGTGTTTCAAAACCTCAAACCAATCGGTCGATTTACATCTTAAATTATTCGGAAAAGTCAATAATCGATTTTGTTGGATGCTTCTTGATACAGCTTCGANTGAATTTAAACCTCAAAACTCTCATCAGGAAAACTGAATAGAGTCAATTTAGAAGAGGTTAAATTGCCTCCTCCTTTCTACTACTAATGGTTCTAAACTAGATTACATTGCTATCAAACAAGTAACCATCTCAATTAATAACTTCTCAGTTCCCATTGACGCTGTCTTTGCTGATATTAAAATTGATTGCATTTTAGGTTTGGATTTCCTCGTAAAAACTGGACTTCTAACTGAATTTCAGACAATTGTCAATCGGAAATTTATTATTAACTCTCCTCAAAAAGTAGTTTGTATTCGTCAAACTTCCGTCGATGGTTTAAAAGATTCTTCAATTACTCTTCCTGAATTTCTTTATCAACTTTTCCTTTCTTCATCTAAATTATTAGATGAAAATCAAAAAAAACTTTTTCAAGAATTTCTGATCCGTTTTGAAGACAGATTTGCCAGAAATAATAAAGAATTAGGGAAATATGTCGGTTTACAACACCGAATTTTTATCGAAAATTTTTCACCCATCAAACTTCCTCGTAGGATTCCCTTTCACTACAGGGATATCACTTTCGAATTATTACAGGAAATGAAAGAGGATGCCATCAGCGAACCAAGTTCTAGTCCTTGGTCTTCCCCAGTTGTTTTAGTTAAAAAGAAAGATGGTTCGCTTCGATTTTGCATTGATTTTCGTCTTCTCAATAAAGTCACTGAGAAGGATTGTATGCCAATCCCATCTATTAGTGAACTCCTTGATGCAACACAAGGATTTTGTTGGTTTTCTTCAATCGACCTCAAGAGTGGTTGTTGGCAAGTAGAAATCGCTCCAGAAGATAAGGAAAAAACTGCTTTCTGTATCGGAAATGAACTTTGGCAATTCAAAGTTCTTCCTTTTGGATTATGCAATGCCCCTGCCACTTTCGTTCGTGTTACGAATTTCGTCCTCAAATATCTCTTATGGAAGATTTGCCTAGTTTATCTTGATGACATTCTAGTTCTCGGTAGATCTTTCAAAGAACATCTCCAAAACCTTCAGATTGTTTTCAATAGATTATCCTCTGCTAATTTAAAGGTTAATTACAAAAAATGTATCTTCTTCCAAAAAGAAATAGTCTTTTTGGGACATTTGATATCTGAAAATGGGATTAATTGTTCTCCAGAAAAAATTTCGGCTATCATCAAATGGCCTATTCCATCGGATAAGACGTCGTTACGTAGTTTCCTCGGTTTGTGCTCTTACTATCGACAATATGTCAATGGTTTTGCTTCAATAGCTAAACCCCTCCATAAAATCGCAGATATCAAAACTTCCTATGTTTGGTCAGAAGATTGTCAATTAGCTTTCAATAATTTAAAAA
>NW_021681433.1:29477-30791 GCF_001412515.2 Diachasma alloeum
TCTGGTTTTTCAATCCACGCAGAGTTAAAGGAAAATCTCCTAAACTCCAATGCGATTGGGAAGGACCTTTTGTCATTAAAAATAAATTGAATGGTGTAGTTTACCGCATCCAAAAATCACCTTATTCCAAACCTAAAGTGATCCACATTAACCGGATTGCTCTCTACGAGGATTGAAACCTCATTATTTCNTAAGTTGAATGATGTGGTTTACCGCATCCAAAAATCACCTCATTCCGAACCTAAAGTGATCCACATGAACCGGATTGCTCCCTACGAGGATTGAAACCTCATTATTTCTTTTTCCCTTCATTTAACAATTATTCTCTTATCCATTTCTGTTTATTACTGGCTATAATTAACAGAAAGATTTTTTTTTTATTTTATTTTATTTTATTTTCCCGGGAAAGATTTCAGAGAAAGCGAATGCGCATAGCTTCTCTATTTCATTAATTCTCTACAGAGAATAATTTTCATCCCTCTTTGTCCTTTCATTTCNACGCAGAGTTAAAGGAAAATCTCCTAAACTCCAATGCGATTGGGAAGGACCTTTTGTCATTAAAAATAAGTTGAATGATGTGGTTTACCGCATCCAAAAATCACCTCATTCCAAACCTAAAGTGATCCACATTAACCGGATTGCTCCCTACGAGGATTGAAACCTCATTATTTCTTTTTCCCTTCATTTGATAATTATTCTCTTATCAATTTCTGTTAATTACTGGCCATAATTAACAGAAAGATTATTCTTTTTATTTTATTTTATTTTATTTTCCCGGGAAAGATTTCAGAGAAAGCGAATGCGCATAGCTTCTTCATTTCATTAATTCTCTACAGAGAATAATTTTCATCCCTCTTTCTCCTTTCATTTCTTTTACCCTTTCTATTTGACTTTGATTCTGCCGGGTTTTTCCATTCTCTTTTTCAGAAGCATTTCCTGATCAAGATTTTCCCGAACTGACCTGTCGCGCGACCCCAATAAAACCAACGAACTTCCAGACCTACAATGACCTTATTTCGAGTCAATTCCTATTCTCTTTTGTATTTTTCGTCTGGGTTTTTCGAAGAGAATATGGGTTAAGGACCCCAGATAACTAAAATCTCAATTATCTTTGACAATTGACATTTCAGTTGTTCTTAACAGGTTTGCCCGATTGTCGGGACGACAATCTTCTTTCAGAGGAGGGAGTAGTGTTATGATTATCTAATTTCCTCTCAGAATGCATTCCATCGTGTCTGCATTCTTTTCTTTCCTCCAAACCACTCCTCTGAAGTTAGCGTCTCTCCTCTATTATTTTTCATTCTTTCCTCTTAT
>NW_021681433.1:30964-31867 GCF_001412515.2 Diachasma alloeum
TCTTCTTTCAGAGGAGGGAGTAGTGTTATGATTATCTAATTTCCTCTCAGAATGCATTCCATCGTGTCTGCATTCTTTTCTTTCCTCCAAACCTCTCCTCTGAAGTTAGCGTCTCTCTTCTATTATTTTTCATTCTTTCCTCTTATTTTGACACTTTAACATGTCTATTTTATATCGTCCCATTTATTTTAATAAATCCTTTCTATTATTTACCCACGTGCACTTCAATATATATATATATACACATATGCACAGCANTTAACGGTAAGGTGAAATTCGTGTAACCCTTGCGGCCTGTTTTTTTTTGTGGATACGGTATCTAGGTGTTCCTGTCATTGGAGTGAGTACGGCATCTAGTTATTTTGAAGTGAGGTTAATTATTCTAATTATTCTAATTTTCCCATGTATTTAAAGATTAAATTCTAGATATTTCAATGAGGATTGAATTTAAGTATTCTGGATATTTTAATTCTGATTCTGAATTTTAAATATTTTGATTTAAATACGAAGGTTGGGTTCTGAATGTTCTAAATAAAGTGTTTTTACATGAAAATATATATGTTGGCAGACGTATATATATATACATATGCACAGCATACATATACGCCTCCATATACACTACATGTGGCTATCCTACTCGCCTCTTCTCTGAGAGGCCACTGCGTCAAATCGGAGGCGACTAGGTACCCTCTGGGTTTAACCCAACTTTTTAAAATGGACGATTCCACAATTCTGAAGTTCAGGATGCTACGCACACCACACACATTTCCCGATGTTAAAACCCAGAGGTATTTAACCCGAAAGGAGTATGTTTTTCGAGCGGGGGACCGAAAAATTTTCAAAAATCGGAGGCGACTACGTCTGTTTGATGTAGCGGAGGCCAGTTGTAATTGCGTGCAAAAT
>NW_021681433.1:31913-32829 GCF_001412515.2 Diachasma alloeum
ACAAAATCAAACTAGCCCTAAGCTCGAAACGGTCTCCCACTAGCTCCAGACGAAGAGACGTGTATCGGTTCCTGAAAGAGCTTAGACTAGAGATGTGACTAGGTGAACAAAACAAATAAATTAAACTCAGAATTGCGGGGGAAAAATCACAGTATTTAATAAAATTTAAATGACTCGATACATTTCAAGATTAATTAATTGAAAACCCCCTATTTGGTTGTTTCAACCGATCAACAATCATATGACTCCAAGATTAAATAACTCTACAATCATCAAAATAATAAAAGATTGTTTTAACAAAAATCAGAAAGTGCACACTTAGTCAAATTAGTCAAAACCAATTCTGATAATCAAATTGAAAGATCTAATTATCCAAAAGTAAAAAAAAAACAAATCAAAAGTCAAAAACAATGTCAGAAGAATCATAAAAAATCAGAATCGAAATATCGTCAATACTCATGTAGATTAAACGACACTGAACGATCGAAACCCAAAAATTAGTCTCCGTGACAAGTAAAGCTAGTTGTCCGAAACGCATACGAAAATGCAAGACATCAGGCCAGCGAAACGAAGCAAGGTCACGAGACACACAGTAACCCACGTTCAATGTCCTTCGAAATTATCCAAGTTAAATACCATCCAACGAGAGTCCAATCGTAACCGAAATTAAATACTTCAAAATCTCCAGGGTTACGAAACCTCAATGGTTCACAGAATAGATGAATCTAACGTACAAAATTCTGAACCAAAACAAAAAAATTGAAATAAAAATTCTGAAATTCCGAACGAACTAATATCTCTAACGAATGAGAGTTTTTAACAAAAACAACATAACTAAAAGATTCAAAGGAAACTGTTTACTGGGCCGACAAAATCTCATCACTATCAAACAGAGTCGTTCAAAGGCGTGCGAAAC
>NW_021681434.1:0-21101 GCF_001412515.2 Diachasma alloeum
CATACTTAAAATTATTATTCGCATCTTTCGAGTCTTTTTGGAGTTTAATTGATCATTTCAGAGTATTTAAAATTATTTTGAGTCATATTTATGTAATTTTGTATTTGTACGAATTTACGATTTTGTATTAATATCGGCAATAGCNCCTATCCCGTTTAGAATTTAAGACATTGGTTTATTGGTTTCTCGATCGATGATTGGCTTTGTTAATTGATGTTCTCGTCCACGAATCCACCCCTCTCTCCACGACCCGCACACTGAGCAGCCGAGTAAATCCCGTACCCTCGTAATCCACATTTCTGCGTATGGTTTGCGATGTTTCTTGTCGTCATTGGATTTTTGGGGACAATCAGTATTTAGTTTTAAGAAAATACGGTTCCGTTTGCGGTTTGTCGATTCCGCGTTGCTAAAAATCGGCTGGCGCCCTAAATACACGAAGTAAGGATTGGATGGGCTGCTGATTGTTCCTGGAATCCAGTTTTAGCGTTAGGGTTTTTGGCGTTTCAGACTTGTCGGATTACGAGAAAGAAGGTAATGAGTTGGCCGTGTTTGGATGATCGAGGCTTCTGAGTCAGGGTTTATTGAGTATTTGTTGAGGCCAAACAAAATCATCACAAATTGGATCATTAAGCGAAATTAATAAGCCATCATTATGTATACTCATCCCCGTTTTCTCATCTTCATTTCTGAATTGGGTTAAGAAATTTCTGACATTCATGATAGAGATATTTCCAGGCGATTTGTGGAAAAAAAAATTCTAAGAGAATTAGAATTTAGAGAGAAAAAATTTCCGCTTCACCCAGCCGGGAATCGAATCCGGGTCTCCCAGATACGCGCCGGGCACTCTTACCCACTAAGCTACCGGGAACCAAAGAAATTCACTCTCAAATTCACCTCATACACCGCCTAACCTCCTTTAGGCATTAAAGAATTCTAAGAGAATTAGAATTTAGAGAGAAAAAATTTCTGCTTCACCCAGCCGGGAATCGAATCCGGGTCTCCCAGATACGCGCCGGCAATAAAAAATCGGATTTGTGGAATTAATTTGTTTGTATTCAGTAGGATGCCCCGTAGTGATAGATGTGCAAATCCGATGCAAGGCCCAGGTGTACAAAGGCCACTATGGAACCAATTAACGTCCGATTTCACGGGAAATACACTTGAAGTGCCCTTTCCTACCATCGACTGCAAAAATTTGCGGCAAATGCCGAATAAAAGTGCCAACGTATGTCGCACCATCGTTTTCTCCCACTTGGATTTTGAAGAATCAAAATCTTCAAGAAGACATCTCTTCCCCAGAAGTATCAAAGACTGAAGCAGAATTCGATGATTCCACCTCACATATCATTGACTGTCCATTGAGATCAGGCCAATCTTTTCATCTTGATGATACAAGCGTTTCAAGTCACGATGGATCGCATGATTCAGGTGGATTCTTCGATTTAAGTATGGATGAGGATTCATATAGTGACCGCAGTCACGATGATCCACCATCAACGAAACGGTATCGTTCTACCAGAGAACTGGAATTAGAAGAAATGTTGAATGATTTAAAAGAAAAGTTCAATGATTTGGACTCGTACGGTGAGCGCCTGCAAATTCTAACCATTCTTCCTCGATCATGGAATGCCCGAAAAATAGCGTTCGAATTTGGTGTTTCGAGGTACATGGCGGAGAAGCCAAAAACTTTGAGAGAATTGAAGGAAGTATTTACTTCACCAACTGCAAGGACTGGTCATCCATTACCCGCCCAAACTGTTTAAAAGTGCGAAGTTTTTAGGGATGAAAGATAAGATATCGATTACAATTAATGGAGAGAACAGAGTAGAACAGAAGCAAATGGTACTCGAGAATTTGAAAGATCTTCATCGAGAGTACAAACCACTCACTCAGAGGCTGCATAATTAAGACCTGAGCAATATATATTGGCGGGAGCGAGTGGCACACACGTGGTATGTGTTTGCACCTACCACCAAAATTGTAAACTGATGTTAGATGTTATCAATGTCCGGGTTCTAACGAAGGATTCACCATGCCTAATGAGAGATGACAAAGATTGTCTCAGCAGAATCATGTGCCAAAATCCCACATCGGCCTGTTATTTGGATTCATGTAAGAATTGCCCTGGACTTGACTGATTGTCATGTGAGCTAAAACGACTCCTCTCCAAAGCTGTGATTGAAAATACCGAGTTCCGAGTGTAACAACGTACTGACAGGTGCACCTTGCAAATACATATAATTCCGGTGAAAGAATTCGTTGATGTATTTGCTGAACGGTTGAAAGTACTAAAGCCCCACCACTCTATCGCTCTAGAGTAATCAATTTTTGTGAAGTAACGAAGCGAAAATTTGGATAAAGGAGAAGTGCTTGTCCACTGTGATTTTGCTTAGAATTATTGTTTTGTTGCTCAAGATGCTGCTCAATCTTTTCATTACAATAATGATCAGTGTACAGTCCACCCGGTGGTGTATTACTACCGTGAAGATGATGATATCCAAGATCAAAGTTAAGTTATCTTATCAGACAGTCTACCCCACGATAATGTAATGTTCACGCTGCTGTTTATTTGGTACAGAAAATTCTAATCGAGCATGTAAAGAAAAATTGTGGTGATGTTCGAAAAATGATTTATGTAATAGACGGCGCGGCTCAGCATTACAAAAATCGTTAGCAAATGGCTAATCTCTTGAATCATAAGGCTGATTTCGGCATCGACACAGAGGCTCATTTTCACGAACCGCGCACGGCAAAGGGGCATGCGATGGAGTCGGAGCAGTTTTGAAAAGAGAAGCTAGCCGCAAAAGCCTGCAAACAGTTGATGGTGAACCAATGCTCACGCCAAATGCTCTATTCCAATGGGTTAAGAGTCATTTCACTGGGATTGACGTATTTTTCTTCACCAAAGACGAGCACGACAAGATTAAAGCAGAATTGAAACATAGATTCGATAAAGCTAAAGGAATTCCTGTTATTTAGAAGAGTCATTGTTTCATTCCACGACTAGAGGATCAATTGGTGATAAAACGCTATTCTGCGTCAGCCAATGAGGAGGTTTTTCCGAAGAAAACACAGAGGAAATAACGTTGAGGATTCCTGTCTTATGTTATAGCTGTATTGTCACCGAAAGAGTCATTTTCAATCCATTTTTCAAATTTTTTTCTACTTGTTTCTGCTGAAAAGATCATTTCCGATGTTGCACATTGCGTGACCTGCGAACCATTGAAAAAAGTTATTCTAGAGTGATTGTTATTGTCAAATATTATAAAAATGTTGAAAAAGCGCAAAAATTTCAGAGAAAAAATTTTTCTCCAGCGCACCGTTTCTCTTTTCTATGGTAGTGTATGTCTTTTCTATTATATATCAACTAAAAGTGTTGATTGGAACATCACTTTCTTGGTAAAAACTAGGCAGCTCCCCTAGAAGGCGAAAAAACACAAAAATTTCAGAAAAAAAAAATTTTCCGGCACAATTGTCGTCTCTTTCATCATGGCGTATTTTTTTACATACTATCTGGACGTTTTCTATCAGAAAAAAATTATTCCGATCGAATGTCGGAAGGCGTTAGAGACGAAAAAAAATAAAACCGTAAACATTTTTTGAAAAATCAGTGAAGAAATTAATACGTGGCTGTGAAGTAAATTTTTTCTCAAACTACAAACAAAACCAATAATTTGCTTTTTTTATTCGTTCAAATCGGATGCGCCGTTCAAAAATTATGAATTTTTGAAAATTCCAAGTTTTGTCCTCATTATCTCAGGAACAAAAAATGATAGGGGAATTAAATTTGGCACAAATACTATCTGTATATAGTAGTTCAAAATGCAACTATCAAAGGCCAACTATCAAATGCAACTATCAGCCCCGGGGGGGCTGAGTTAACATGGAATGTTCCATATGCTTCGGTACTTTTGAAGACCACAACATTTATGAATTCTCATATTTACAGGTACTGTTGAGGACGTCGTTGAATTTCGTTTTATTCCGATGATTTTTCTAAGTCTCATTGAGTTTTATTATTGGTATATTTATTTGTAACATATGACATAATTAAAAAATTCCTCCATTACTCGGAGAAAACTGCCGAAATTCATCGATTTTACGTTTTCCATATTTCCCACGACGAACGTCAATTGTACGTCGACTCTGAAATATTTCATGTACACATGCCTGGTAGGCCATCAACGGATTATGTAAAATGCTATTGGAATCTTTCAATTTATTTTGCAATGTTGTGAACATAAATAGTTGATGAGAACCTGCCATCAGTTCTCTATAAGAAGTGAATAAGTTCAAAGCATGATGGTATTATTATAATAAAGTAGAAATGAGAGGATTGTCCTGTCTTTCATGCAAAATGGTACTGGATTGGAGTGCAGTTGACGTTAGTAAAGCGGGATATCAGAAAGGTCAAATTTGTCGATTTCAGCAGTTTTTCGGAGCAAAGGACAAATTTTGTCATCCGATCATATTGTTACGTCATGATTTCACAGACTTACCTTCGATAAATCCGGAAATATGAGTATTGAATTCATCTGTTTTAGCCTGTCCGTTAAGATAATAGCTGGGAATGGTGAGTGCTTTTTAGGTAATCCAGAAATAAAAAGAAGAACAGATTTTTGCTTAATGTGGATTTTTGACTTTAATCCAATAAATTGCCTTCTGATTTTTAAAAATTCTGATAACAATGGGTATTCAATGATTCAAATTGATTGAATCATTCCATTCAAATATTTTATTTTTTTTCATTATCAAATGCCTTTGAATTCTTTGAATCAATATTCGATTAATCAAAAAAAACCTCACAAAAAAAATTAATAATTAATTATGTGTCCTCTCATCTGTTCTCTGAGTTTAACGTCAGAATGAAGAATACATTTAATCATTCAGGACTTGACTCTAACCTTGAATATGATTTTACAAAATAAATTGAATTGATTGATCAATAATCAATAATTATTGGAAATTTTTACTTCTGAAGTTAAAGAATTCAAAGTATTAATGAAGGTCAGAAATTCCTTTCATACGGAGTAATAATTATATAAGGTTCAATTCCTGAATGGAATGACTTATTCAAGCACAACGATTCTAATTAATAAAAATAATTGAAGTACAATCAGGAATCTCCCTGAATATGACAATGATGGTTACGACAGCAGGTCTGTTCATTTGACAACAATATTTAGGGTTAAATATGTATAATATAATCATTATCAAACATTGAACATAGTTGAATTCAATCCGAAGAAATCGATACTAATGTCTCTAAAGACATAGTGGAAAATAAAGAATTCTTTGATTCGCAAATCCACAAGAAAGAAACAATTATATAATAATGGTCAATTTAAATTAACTCACGGTAGCTGTAATTAAATTTTAATATATATATATATATATATATATATATATAAATTATATATAAATTTCATATTCCGAATTTCCGCAAACTAAATTTATTTATTTATTTTGATTTCACTTTATAAAAAAACTTTGGCATATATATATATATATATATATGTATATAATTCGATGAACTGGAAGATGGTCCTGAGATAATGCTTCAGGTAATGCCTCAGGTTTATCCTTAGTAAAGCTTCTAGTCAATAGCCTCTAGTCAATTGCCTCTGGTCCCTTGTCTTCACTGAGGATCTTCGGATAATGCTCCTTATAAGACGATGATGACTTGAAGGGAGTAAGATTTTATTTAAAAAAAAAAAAAAGGAATGGAATTTTGTTCCATGGAAGTGTTTCAAAGAAAATTAATATTTGAATACTTGAAGGGAATCGAACCTTTTCCACAAAAGTTTTTTCATGACGACATCGGAATGCCAAAGTTTTTTTATAAAGTGAAATCAAAATAAATAAATAAATTTAGTTTGCGGAAATTCGGAATATGAAATTTCTAAGGTTAAAATTAAAATTTTAATTGTGGAAAATTTGGAAAATATTCCCGAAATTAGAACAGGAAAATGGTGAATTTAACGGAATTTTAATGGTGTAAAATTTGGAAAATATTCCCGAAATTAGAACAGGAAAATGGTGAATTTAACGGAATTGTTAATGGTGGAAAAATTTGGAAAATATTCCCGAAATAAATATGAGAAATTAGATTTTAATTTATAAAATTTAAATGTAAGAATTTCGGAATTTGTTCTGGAAATTAAATATGGGAAATTTTAATTGATTAATGAATTTTTAATTGCGGGAAATTTTGAAAATGTTCCCGAAATAAATATGAGAAATCGGATTTATTTTGTAAAATTTAAATGTGAGAATTTCGGAATTCGTTTCCGAAATTAAATATGGAATTTTTCAATTGATTAATGAATTTTTAATTGCAGAAAAATCGGAATTTATTCCCGAAATAAAATACGAGAAATCGGATTGATTTTGTGAAATTTGAATGTAAGAATTTCGGAGTTCGTTTCCGAAATTAAATATGGAGATTTTTAATTGATTAATGAATTTTTAATTACGGAAAAATGGGAATTTTTTCCCGAAATAAAATACCAGAAATCGGATTTATTTTGTAAACTTTGAATGTAAGAATTTCGGAGTTCATTTCCGAAATTAAATATGGAAATTTTTAATTGATGAATGAATTTTAATTGTGGAAAAATTGGAATTTATTTCCGAAATAAAATACGAGAAATCGGATTTATTTTGTAAAATTTAAATGTCATAATTTCGGAATTCGTTTCCGAAATTAAATATGGAATTTTTCAATTGATTAATGAATTTTTAATTGCAGAAAAATTGTAATTTATTCCCGAAATAAAATACGAGAAATCGGATTTATTTTATAAACTTTGAATGTAAGAATTTCGGAGTTCGTTTCCGAAATTATATATGGAAATTTTTAATTGATTAATGAAATTTAATTGTGAGAAGAATTGGAGTTTATTCCCAAAATAAAATACGAGACATCGGATTTTAATTGTAAAATTTAATGTCAGAATTTCGGAATTCGTTTCTGAAATTAAATATGGAATTTTTCAATGGATTAATGTATTTTTAATTCCGGAAAAATTGGAATTTGTTGCGAAAAATCTAATACGGAATTTCCGGATTTTTACTTGCGAAATAAAATGTGAAAAATTGAATTTAGTCGCAAATTTAATTATGGAATTTTCGGAAACGCTCGCGACAATAACATGTGGAAAATCACAAAATTTAATTATGTAATTTTCGGAAAATACTCACGAAAATAAAATTTCTGTGACGTTTTAGGTAGTTCACTCACTGCCTTCAATCCTGAGTGATACTACCTTGAGTGACTAGTCCCTGTGACTAGTCACTATTAGTAGGAAAACCTTTTATACTTCCTTGCTAGGGCCGTTAAACACCTATACTCAGCTAACTATTCCGGTTACGCTTACGGGGGATCCGCTCACTTCCGGAATAGTAGGATGTAGGGATTTTAAGGATGTAACTATGGGACACTCAATGTTTGGTAAAAGCTATAGGTTTATTTTTGGCTAAACTACGAACTAAATACAAGACACTGATTCAGTTGGGGGGTTCGGTATACGCAGTATTAAAAGTGGAGGAGCTGAGATGACCGTTCAACTTCACTCCTGTACTCACTCTGACTCTTAAGAGTCCTCAAAAGTTCCAAGACCCGAAATTGTAGATCTAAGCAATCCCACGGTCCTGGTGCGCTAATACAGTTCCATGTCATCGCTGACACAAAACTAAAACAGTCAAACAGCTCTTCTTCTAAGAAGCAGGACTCAGGTGTCACCATGAGAATGCTGAGCTCTGCTCGTGAACGATGAGACAAAAATCACATTTCTTTTCCCATCGTTTAGAATTATAAATTGAATGTAACGTATTATTCATAATACGTCATTGTTATTCACAAACAATCGACGTATTGATCACAATACGTCACACTCCCGTACTTAAACTATTGTTACCCTAGACAACATCTAGGTCACAATAGTAATCAAATCAAAAGACATCACATATGTCTGTGCCATACGGGCCTCATCTTAAGCCGGAAGGGCTATCAAACCCCTGCTATACGAGCGCGAAACCCGTGCCCTATGGGCCAAAATAGTTCAAGCTATATGAGCTTTCTTCATACCCTGATTAAGATGCAATTGAGTTCTATGGACTTAAATATTTTCATGAGGCGTATCAGCAAATTTCTACATAATTTTTGGCTTGACAAAAATCTAATCGACCGAACCCTTACAAACTTTTTTTTTTGCATACATTGTTACAAATTATCAGGCCCTGCATCAGATGACAGATTATGATGCATTGCTCTCCCTGATATGCCTTTCTTTCTCTGACCTGACATGTGAAAATTATAATTTGTTATAATCACTCTTCTAGGAGATTCGGTTCCAGCAAAAGAAATGCAAACAAACTGATGTATTTAAATTGACTCTACGTTTAGTTTTTCCATTGACTTTTTCTTTGCAATTATCCGAATAAAAAAGAAAAATATGTATGTATATTTGTCTACTCTTTTAATCAATAATACCTGGGTTTATGTCCTCAAAGCTAATAACTCATCAAGAAAAACGGAAACTATTTAGCTCATTCAGCTGTTTGGTCCCACAAATTTTCATGTTTTCTCGAGAAATCCCAAGTACAAATGATGAATAGGAAACTCTTTTCCTTTGAGCTGTAGGAGCTCATGTAGTTCAATGAATTTCTCTCTCGAGTTTTCTCCTTTTAATCGTCTTTTTGGAAATGTCACATCATAAAATCAACAAAAGAGAATGGACTACTTTTTTTCTCACTGTCCACTATTTCAAGTTCTGTATTTTTTTTTCCTGCGGACCTTGAGCTATACAAGTTTCATTCGTGATTATAAATTCTGAGAAATTTCATCTTTTTTCTTTAGTCCGAAAGGCAATATAATTTGAGTTACGAATTTTTTCTACTCATCATTTTGATACAGTATCCCTCCCCCACTAGAACCAAAATTACTCTCCTGAGTAATCGGCGATGTGGAGAATTTCCAGGTCTTTACATTATTCTCTGCAGATCCATCGTTGTCTCGTTCCCTCTCGCCACTTTGGATAAAAGTCACCTGGACGACTTCTCTGTGCTATTGCTGGCTTGTTATCGGTCAGCTGATAGAAATGATCTCCCTGGATCCTGTTTCCGGGCGACGTCCTCCGTGAGCCTTAACACATCGTACTCTGGTTGATTATCAGCTGTTGTTTTCATGGCACTCCGATCAGCTGATCCTGATGTACATCCTGGATCAAATAACCACCGTATTATCGGCCACTCGCCCCCACGCACAACACTTTGAGATGTTGCATTGTTCGCTGAATCCCATTTGACTGTCTGCTGTTTGCTGAATTGAAAGATTACGACAGTACTATTCCTCTCGAATGTCGCGAATATGTCCTTTTGCCCGTAGTCAAAATCAGACACCATTGGTTTGTTACTGACGAACATTTTGTTCCGTTGCAACATTACACATTTTCTTTGTGGAAGGATTGAACTCATGTTTTCGATTTTTGGATGTTCCACCGCTCGTTCATCGTTCTGAAATATCGATTCTTTAGCCGTGGTGTTGATCGCTTGACGTTCCTGATCTTGACTGGCATTTTGTGGCAGTTGTCCGTGAACATTATTCAATGTAGACATCGCCGTGATAGCGAATTGACCTATTGGAAGGTTAAAAATTAATCCAACTTTTTGCGTGGAGGATCCTGTTGGTTTTGGTGGCCTTTTGGGTGTTCTTTTCCTGATTGCTTTAGGAGCTTCGACTCTTCGTTTTGCGAGCAATTCTCCACGAATGTCGGGAGACTCTGCTCGCCTCTTTCGTGGGAAGCCGCTTCCCGATAAAGATTGTGAAGGATCCTGTCCGCAGATGTCAACGTTTTTTTTCGTGCTGAGCACAGAGATGTTCCTTGCGAATATTCGGCCAACATTCTGCGCGGTTCTGCCATCACATTATTTTCAACAGGCTTTTGCTTTGGCCGGTTTTTCACTCCCTGTTTTCGCGAGGTTGGCCCATCGATTTCACCTGTGCAGTGGGTGATTCGATCATACTGCCACATTTCAACAGAAGGGTC
Organism: Diachasma alloeum; assembly: GCF_001412515.2. Lineage (NCBI taxonomy): Eukaryota > Metazoa > Arthropoda > Insecta > Hymenoptera > Braconidae > Diachasma > Diachasma alloeum. The sequence continues at coordinate 10,050 of NW_021681434.1, forward strand.
CACTCTTCTGATTCTTGCAGGTGAAACCCCAGGGTCTCAAATTGTGCTGTTTATTGCGACTGACCCCACATGTGTTGGGAATTGTGGAGCTCTCTGAATGACCCATGGTGTATGAGTCATGCAATAATCTTCTGAGATACTCAACCCGTTCGATGTCATGCTTCCCCTGCTCTGAAGTTGTTGTTCGTCTCTCATGACGGTTGAGGAGAGATACGATGGAGTCCATCCTCCATAACTCATGAAATTATGTGATTTCATGGCAGAAGTTGCGAGAAGCAACTTTCTGATTCTAAACGATTGAATCACCGTGGTCGTGTCCTCTCGTCGACGGAAAATCTCGATTATTTTCCTGGGCGTAGCAGTTACCTATCAGCTGCGTACTGCATGCAGTTTTATCGTTACTGATTCAGTACCCCTCGTTTCTGGAGTCGTGCTCCAGATGACGACCCTCAACGCACCAAATGGTATCACTTCAGGCCTTCCAATACACGAAATTTAACTATCCCACGTTATTCCACGGCAAGCANTTACCTATCAGCTGCGTACTGCATGCAGTTTTATCGTTACTGATTCAGTACCCCTCGTTTCTGGAGTCGTGCTCCAGATGACGACCCTCAACGCACCAAATGGTATCACTTCAGGCCTTCCAATACACGAAATTTAACTATCCCACGTTATTCCACGGCAAGCACAGTTTCATCAGTTTTGAGATTCCGAACTCTTTCAGATGCTACACCGAACCCACTGAATTTCTTGTTACAATCCTTTGTGAATCCCAAAGTTCGTCACATAAAAATTTTTCACAAAAATTCCGTTTTCGCACTCCATTTCCCGAAATGAGTGCCAACGAGTTGGGTGCCAATGTGACGTTTTAGGTAGTTCACTCACTGCCTTCAATCCTGAGTGATACTTGCTTGAGTGACTAGTCCCTGCGACTAGTCACTATTAGTAGGAGAATCTTTTATATTTCCTTGCTAGGGCCGTCAAACACCCTATACCCAGCTAACTATTACGGTTACGCTTACGGGGGATCCGCTCACTTCCAGAATAGTAAGATGTAGGGATTTTAAGGATGTAACTATTGGACACTCAATGTCTGGTAAAAGCTACAAGTTTATTCTTGGCTAAACTACGAACTAAATACAAGACACTGATTCGGTTGGGGGGTTCGGTATACGCGGTATTAAAAGTAGAGGAGCTGAGATGACCGTTCAGCTTCACTCCCGTACTCACTCTGACTCTTATGAGTCCTCAAAAGTTCCAAGACCCGAAATTGTAGATCTAAGCAATCCCACGGCCCTGGTGCACTAATACAGTTTCATGTCATCACTGACATAAAACTAAAAGAGTCAAACAGCTCTTCTTCTAAGAAGCTGGACTCAGGTGTCACCATGGGAATGCTGAGCTCTGCTCGTGAACGATGAGACAAAAATCACATTTCTATTCCCATCGTTTAGAATTATAAATTGAATGTAACGTATTATTCATAATACGACCTTGTTATTCACAAACAATCGACGTATTGATCACAATACCATGTTAAAAATCGAAATTAATCACAAAATTTGATTATGTAATTTTCGGAAAACATTCGCAAAAATAAAATGTTAAAATTGAATTTAATCACAAAGTTTGATTATGTAATTTTCGGAAAACACTCGCGAAAATAAAATTGCAAAGATGGAATTTAATAAAAAAATTTGATTATATAATTTTCAGAAAACACTCGCGATTATAAAATTTGAAAATTTGAGTTTTACCTTTCCTTTTTGTTGGATTTAGCTATCCCTTGGATTTTTTTGACTTATTCCCTTTGTTCCTTTGTTGTTTTAGCTACCCTTTGGATTTTTCCACTTATTGCTTTTCTTGTTGTTTTTAGCTATCCTTTAGATTTTTCCACTTATTCCTTTTTAGACTTTGGATTTGTTCCTTTCCGGGGCGGAATCACGACACGACTGACTGACTGATTGACGGACTGCATGGGCGATGCCCTTTTTGCGTCGTCGATTATTAATTCGTGTATGTAAATACATAAACGAATTTTCAATTGTATGGGGGTGGGGAATAAGGTGTGGATGAGTGCTGAGTGCACTCTTTAGAGAGAGGGGGTAGGCTGGCTGAGGAGACATGTGTCTTATTGGGGGAGGGGGAAAATTGGCGTAGCCAGCATGGTCGCGTTCGGTGGTAAGAGGGGTGCGGAGAAGAAGGAATAGGGGAACAAGCGCGTGTGAACGTTTCGTAGCGCGAGGAGGGCGGGGAGAAGGGAAAAATAAAGATGCGTAGTTAGGCGTGAAGAGTGAGGTGAGGGGAGGGAAGCATTGGACAATGGTGGGACTGTTACGAGGTGGATTGCCTCGCAACAGCAACCCGAAACCAGGGCGATGAGGCTCTCGGCAACGCGCGTTCATACCATCCATGTGGTATGAATCACATGATCTTTCTCCAATTGTAAATTTTTCCATCGTCTTACCGGATGTAAGACGATCGCTTTAATATACCATTGGAATCGTATGATTCCATTGGTATTTAAATATGAAATTTTTTTATTTTATGAAATTATTATTATTTTCAAAAGTTGGAATTAATAATAATTTTCGTACGTCGTTATGACGTGACAATATATTACAAACTGACATATTAGCGAGAAAACTTGATGAAGCTTGGGAAAAATGAAGAAAAACATTGAATAAAACGACGTCCTCTAAAGTAACTGTAAATATCAGAATTCATATGTGCGGTCGTCCTCAAAAGTACCAGAGGATATATGAAATCCCATATTTACAGGTACTTTTAAGGACCTCTCATTTCAACCTTATTAATAGCACCATGCTTTGAACTGATTGACTTCTTCTTGAGAACTCATGGTAATTCTCCTTAATTAATTATATTCACAACATTGCAAAATAAATTAAAAGCATAGAATAGCATCCTAAATAATCTAATGATGGCCTGCCGGGCATCAGTATACGAAATGTTACAGTGACGACGTACAATTGACGGTAGTCGTGGGAGATATGAAAAACCGTAAAATCGATCAATTTCAGCAGTTTTCTCCGAGTAATGGAGGAATTTTTTAATCAGGTCATATGTTACAATTGAATATGTCGAAAGCAAAACTCAATGAAACTTGGAAAAAAACCATCGAAAACAAAACTAAATTTAACGACGCCCTCAAAAGTACCCATACATATGAGATTTCATATACCCTGTGGTACTTTTGAGAACATCATTCGATAACATAGCGGTGCTTTTGAGATCTTCTCACTCCAACTCGGCCAGTAGCATCATTGTCTTAATTAATTGACTTCTTTGTGAAAATTGATCCTAATTATTCAATAATTATCAACGGTCACAATATGACATTAGAATTTGGAACAATACAAAGCATATTTAATAATCGATTGACGAGCTGTTCCGTTTTTTATGCGAAATCTTGCTGAATTGAAGGGCAATTCACGTTAATAGAGCGGAATATCCGAAACGTAAAACTTGTCGATTTCAGCAGTTTTTCGGAGCAAAGAAAAAATTTCGTCATCAGATCATGTGTTACAAACTGACATACTAGAAACAGAACTCGATGGAGCTTGGGAAAAATTGAAAAAAAAAAAACCAGAATTAAACGCCGTCTTCCAACGTACCTGTAAAGTAACCTCCTCAAAAGTACCACAGCATATATGAAATCCCCTATTTACAGGTAATTTTAAGGACCTCTCATTTCAACCTTATTAATAGCACCATGCTTTGAACTTAGTGGCTTTTTCTTGAGAAGTGATGGTAATTTCTCATTAATTATTTATATTCAAAATATTGCAAAACGAATGGAGAGTATACAATAGCATCCTAAATAATCCATTGATAGCCTGCTGGATATTTGTATACGAAATGTTACCGTGTCGACGTATAATTGGCGTTAGTCGTCGAAGATATGAGAAACGTGAAATGGATCAATTTCAGCAGTTTACTCCGAGTAATGGAGCAATTTTTTAATCAGGTCATATGTTACAAATAAATATGCCAAAAACAAAACTCAATGAAAGTTGGAAAATCATCGAAAAAAAAAATTTAACGACGTCCTTAAAAGTACCTATACATAGGAGATTTCATATACCCTGTGGTACTTTTGTGGACATCATTCGAAAATATAGCGGTGCTTTTGAGAACCTCTCACTCCAACTCGACCAGTAGCACCATTGGTTTAACTAATTGACTTCTCCGTGAAAATTGATGGTCATTGTTCATCATGAACGGTCACAATATTAATAAGAAATTGGAAGAATACAAAGCCTATCCAATAACTGATTGATGACTTGTTCTGTTCTTTATGCAAAATGTTGTTGGATTGAAGTGCAGTTGACGTTGGTAGAGCGGAATATCGGAAACGTAAAATTTATCAATTTGAGCAGTATTTCTGTGCAAAGGATAAATTTCGTCATCGAATCATATGTTACAAACTGACATAGTCCTATTGAAAAAAGGAGAGAAAGTGAGTATCGATATATCTCGAAATATCGAATGAGCGTAAGCGTGACCGCGAAACCGACGCGCCACCACAGCCGTCTTTCCTAATATCGCTCATGGCCACGTGTGTGGCGCCACAGTATCATGATGAGAGAATTTTAGACGGTTGTTCAATGAAGATCAAGATTCAAAATCCATAATGGAAGGTGCCATCACATATGTGCAATTGACAACAAATGAGGAATTCGAGGACCTGCAACCAGGCGACGATACTATGTGAGTATTTTTCTCATACAAATAATAAAATAAAATATATATGGAGTGTTGTGTAAACGGAAATATGACCCATCATTGTTTCTTCATTATGATGAAAATTTACGTGATTTGGGGTTTGGGATGAAAATTATCATAAAACAGATGAGAATAGAATGAGAATAGAATGAGGGTTGGCCATATGCCCCACCTGGTTAAATAATCCAGGGCTTTGCCAGAGCTTTCATAACGATTTCTACGATCCTCGCGGCCGTAAAAATCGCTCTCCGTAGTGCTTGACTCGGAGGCTTGCCTACGACGCTCTCTGCGGCGTGCGTATCTTGCATTTTCCCCATAATCATTTCCTAGGGCTGTTCGCCCTGGAGGATTTGTGGGAGACTGCCTCGGAACCTCAGGCCCTGGTTCTCGGACCTTCTGTTGAGGGTTGGCCATTGCTGGCCCCAATTGTCCCCTCAGTTCCCTGCTCAGTTTCTGCACCTGAGCAAGTATTTCCTCAGCCGTCGGCGTGGCGTTCGTTACCGTAACGCCCGGAATTCCTTCCGTCGGCGTCGTAGCTCCACTAGCATTTCGGCTAGTGGTTTTGCTGCCTTTCGGTCTCCCTCGCCCTCTGCGGGGAGGGGCTGCAGCTCCAATCAGTCCTGAAATCCGGACCTGCTCTTCTAGCCTCTTCGCTTCCTCAGCGAAGATTCTCAGCATTGCTATTCGCGAGGCTAGATTCTCTGGGGACCTTTCGGCCCCTTGGCCTGGCCTGTCCTTCGGCAAGGGAAGGCTCCAATCCGTCACCAATGGACTGATTGGCCTTTTAGCCCTCTCCTCCTCTGAGAGCGGCCCCTTCTTCTCTGGTTTCGATCTCGAGACTTTTTCAGCCTCGGATTCTCCACCACTACTTTCCGAGGTCGTCACTTCTCCTGTGCGTTTCCTCTGCGTCTTCTTTTTGGCTCCCCTTTCGGGATCCATTTCTGAACCTTTCGGTCCTACCGAGGTCTCAGGGGTTTTCTCCTCGTCCCCGCCTTCCGTTTGCTTATTCAGCAAATCCTTCTTCGTAGCCCAGGGAGTCTTCCGTAAAGTCAGGAGGCTTATTCAACCTCTGCCTTTACGACAGAAAAGAGTTTTCTGGGAGCTCTGCAGCTCCTTTTATACTCTGCAGTACAGAGTGGGGGGTCCTCCCTACTCTTGTTCCTTCTCCGAGTATGTGGCGCCCCCTTCTCTGGGTCGGCGGCTACTCTGGAGGCTCTTCGGGGAATTTTACTTATCTAGTAAAAGCCGNGGTGCCCAGGGAGTCTTCCGTAAAGTCAGGAGGCTTATTCAACCTCTGCCTTTACGACAGAAAAGAGTTTTCTGGGAGTCCTGCAGCTCCTTTTATACTCTGCAGTACAGAGTGGGGGGTCCTCCCTACTCTTGTTCCTTCTCCGAGTATGTGGCGCCCCCTTCTCTGGGTCGGCGGCTACTCTGGAGGCTCTTCGGGGAATTTTACTTATCTAGTAAAAGCCGCTATAAATCCCCAGGATCATCTAGTGAGTATTTCTGAACGAAAACTCCCTAGTTCTGGGTGATTAACTGTCTTGCCCCTATATTTTTCGCCATTTTCGGGTGTTTATGGACATTTTGGGGGTATTCCCTGCCTTTTCAGGCACTTTTCCCTCTTTCTCGCTCTTTCTTAGGCTTTTCCCTCTTTTGTATTTGAAAAAACACTCCATTTCCCGCCTTTGGCAGTATTGGGGGGTGTTTTCCCAATTAAGAGAACCTTTCTCGGCTTTTTCAGTATTTTTCAACTGAGGTGGCGCCATCTAGTGGCATTGCTCACCAACCGGTACCTTTTTCATCAGTCGGCAGGGAAGATTCCTACTTTACCGACTGCCATTCAACCGTGGTGGGTTACCGACGGTTGTTACTTTTTATCGGGGAGGCGCTAGATGGCGCCTACTACCCGATTTGCATGCACGTGTGGATTATTTGTTTTGGGGCTTTCGCCCCTTTCCTTCGCCTTCTATTCACTCGGAAGTGAATTTCGGCGTTCATGCCACCCATAAATGAGTCCGTACCGTCCTGGTCATTTCGGACCAGACCTCTCCCCCAACCGAAAAGAAATGGGCGGGGAGCAGAGCGAAAGTGCCCTCCCCTGTCCAAAACTTCGGTTGCCGAGCTCCTCCTCCCGTCTTTTCAGGCGGAGTCCTCGCTCTCGGTCCCCTCAGCCTTTGGGAGTTCATCCTCCTCCATCGGCTGAGCGTGAGCGAGCTTTTCAGCTCTCTCCCTCGCTCTCCGCTCCGTCCGGGCGATCTTACCCGGTTTTGCCGGCTTCCTCGGTTGCAGGGAAATGAACCGAGGTCCTTTCCCGTGCTCTCCTTGGGCCACATAACCCGGCCCCCTCTGGAAGGGCCTTCCGGCCTCCGGGGCTCGCCTGGGAGGGCGTGGTTTCGCCCTCGCTTTGGCGTCCGCCTTCTGCTGCTTCCTCAGCAGTTTGAGGGTGTCTCGAGGCACATTCTGCCCGAATTCAGGCACCCATGGGCCCATGGCTTCCCATTTTTTGGTGCAGGAGGCACAAAATTCCTCGCTGCATGGGATGCCGCACCTTCGGCAGTGGGGCCTTCGTGCCTCCGGACAATCTCTGCCCTTATGTCCCGTTTTCCGACAGTTCCAGCACAGGCGTGCTGGAATGAGGGATTGCGGGAGTTTCCTCCTCTTCTCCTCCGGCCTGGAGGTTTCGTCGTCGACGAGAGGGGATGTTGTATCCATCGTCTCGTCTTCACAGGCCTTACGCTTGAGGATTTTCGCCCCAACCGCCTCTGTGGGTCCTTCCCCCCCGTGCTGGAGTATTTGGAGGTGAATGCTCCGTGCCTCCGCTTCGGGGTCCTTTCCTTCAGGGTTTTGCGCCCCTGACCTCTTCCCCTTCCTCCTCCCTGTTGAAGGGAGTTTGCCCTTGGCCTCGGAGGTCGCCTCTTTGGCCTCGGGCTTCAGCGCTGCGGCTGGGGGAATTTTCCTCTCAGAGCCTTTCGGCCCTGAGCTCTCCGGCTTCTTTCCGTGCAGGACTTCGGCGTAGGTGCGCCTCGTCCCTGCCCCGGTGCCCTGCCCAGTGTAGCCTTGCGGCACCACCTCTTTCGCCGCTCCCTTTATCCCTCGTCCCTTAGCTTTGAAGCTCTGCTCCTCGGCTTCGGGCTTTNTGAAGGGAGTTTGCCCTTGGCCTCGGAGGTCGCCTCTTTGGCCTCGGGCTTCAGCGCTGCGGCTGGGGGAATTTTCCTCTCAGAGCCTTTCGGCCCTGAGCTCTCCGGCTTCTTTCCGTGCAGGACTTCGGCGTAGGTGCGCCTCGTCCCTGCCCCGGTGCCCTGCCCAGTGTAGCCTTGCGGCACCACCTCTTTCGCCGCTCCCTTTATCCCTCGTCCCTTAGCTTTGAAGCTCTGCTCCTCGGCTTCGGGCTTTGGGAGGGGGGTCTCTGATCTCCTGGGGGGAGGTTTGACGAGGGTTTTTCGCCCCGTCTTCCTTTCCCAGGGTCCGGCCGTCTCCTCCGCCCTTACTACTGGTGCTGGTGGAGGCATCGCTGACGTCGAGGGCCCCAGGTTGACAGGTGGCAGCTGTGCAAACACAGCCGCCAGCAACCCAGGGTTGGCCGACAACGTCGCCACCAAACTCCTCACCAGCTCCTCCTCCGGCGTTGCCTTTGGAGCTGCACTCTCCTCGGGATTTTTCACCCGAGTCTCGTCCACCAGGGGAGAAGGTGCCGTGGTAGACACCTCCACCTCCATGGGGTGCACCTCCATCCTCTCCAGAGGCTCGAAGACGGGCGATGGGGGCTCGTCTTCCTCTTCCCCGAGCAGCAAAGCCATTTCGGCCAGCTCCTCAGTCGTGAGCTCTCTCTCTCTGCAATAGACAGAGAGGTTAGTTCTATGAGGGGATTGGCCTCATTGCCTTGCGGCAATGTGGTCGCTCCCCCGACACTTTCCTCCAGGGTTATTTCGCCCTGGGTGCTTTCCTCGGGCGCCTGGGAGCCCGACCTACCTGCTTGTGCTTCTTCGGCGGTCTTTACCACCTTCTGCACTAACTCGTCCAACGTTTTGTCCATTGCACGGGGTTATCCACCACGTGCACACTGTGCAATCCTTCGGGAGCGTTGAAAAATTTTCGCGTCCTGTCACTATCGTGTCACTATCGTTCAAGACGGAAAAGGACGCTTCCCGTGGTCATTTCCCCCAATTCCACAGGTGTTGGGGGTAGGGGAATTAGGGGGCGTGTCGATTAAATTAATCGCCGCCGGTGGTCCCCCCTAGTGACCTGGACTTCGACCTAAATTTGCATATTTAGGCGGTCCTTTTAAACACCCTTGATTGATACCAATCAGAGGTGTCAATTTTCATTTTTCCGCGCGACTTGTCCGTCACGTGGCTCACCCTCGCGGGCGGAAACCGTACCTCCGACACCTGCAGTCGGTAATGCTATTCTTTTCAGAATAGTCTTCTTTACCGGGCGTCGGTAAATGCCTCTTTCAGCATTTTTGGCCCATTTCACGACAGAAACATTCAATTTTGCAGAATTTACTGCTCTTTTACTCACTTTCTTTGATTTTTCGGTCGAGGAAAGGGAATGCCCCGCGCCTGAGACCATCCCCCCCCCAGAATAGAATGAGGGTTGGCCATATGCCCCACCTGGTTAAATAATCCAGGGCTTTGCCAGAGCTTTCATAACGATTTCTACGATCCTCGCGGCCGTAAAAATCGCTCTCCGTAGTGCTTGACTCGGAGGCTTGCCTACGACGCTCTCTGCGGCGTGCGTATCTTGCATTTTCCCCATAATCATTTCCTAGGGCTGTTCGCCCTGGAGGATTTGTGGGAGACTGCCTCGGAACCTCAGGCCCTGGTTCTCGGACCTTCTGTTGAGGGTTGGCCATTGCTGGCCCCAATTGTCCCCTCAGTTCCCTGCTCAGTTTCTGCACCTGAGCAAGTATTTCCTCAGCCGTCGGCGTGGCGTTCGTTACCGTAACGCCCGGAATTCCTTCCGTCGGCGTCGTAGCTCCACTCGCATTTCGGCTAGTGGTTTTGCTGCCTTTCGGTCTCCCTCGCCCTCTGCGGGGAGGGGCTGCAGCTCCAATCAGTCCTGAAATCCGGACCTGCTCTTCTAGCCTCTTCGCTTCCTCAGCGAAGATTCTCAGCATTGCTATTCGCGAGGCTAGATTCTCTGAGGACCTTTCGGCCCCTTGGCCTGGCCTGTCCTTCGGCAAGGGAAGGCTCCAATCCGTCACCAATGGACTGATTGGCCTTTTAGCCCTCTCCTCCTCTGAGAGCGGCCCCTTCTTCTCTGGTTTCGATCTCGAGACTTTTTCAGCCTCGGATTCTCCACCACTACTTTCCGAGGTCGTCACTTCTCCTGTGCGTTTCCTCTGCGTCTTCTTTTTGGCTCCCCTTTCGGGATCCATTTCTGAACCTTTCGGTCCTACCGAGGTCTCAGGGGTTTTCTCCTCGTCCCCGCCTTCCGTTTGCTTATTCAGCAAATCCTTCTTCGGTGCCCAGGGAGTCTTCCGTAAAGTCAGGAGGCTTATTCAACCTCTGCCTTTACGACAGAAAAGAGTTTTCTGGGAGTCCTGCAGCTCCTTTTATACTCTGCAGTACAGAGTGGGGGGTCCTCCCTACTCTTGTTCCTTCTCCGAGTATGTGGCGCCCCCTTCTCTGGGTCGGCGGCTACTCTGGAGGCTCTTCGGGGAATTTTACTTATCTAGTAAAAGCCGCTATAAATCCCCAGGATCATCTAGTGAGTATTTCTGAACGAAAACTCCCTAGTTCTGGGTGATTAACTGTCTTGCCCCTATATTTTTCGCCATTTTCGGGTGTTTATGGACATTTTGGGGGTATTCCCTGCCTTTTCAGGCACTTTTCCCTCTTTCTCGCTCTTTCTTAGGCTTTTCCCTCTTTTGTATTTGAAAAAACACTCCATTTCCCGCCTTTGGCAGTATTGGGGGGTGTTTTCCCAATTAAGAGAACCTTTCTCGGCTTTTTCAGTATTTTTCAACTGAGGTGGCGCCATCTAGTGGCATTGCTCACCAACCGGTACCTTTTTCATCAGTCGGCAGGGAAGATTCCTACTTTACCGACTGCCATTCAACCGTGGTGGGTTACCGACGGTTGTTACTTTTTATCGGGGAGGCGCTAGATGGCGCCTACTACCCGATTTGCATGCACGTGTGGATTATTTGTTTTGGGGCTTTCGCCCCTTTCCTTCGCCTTCTATTCACTCGGAAGTGAATTTCGGCGTTCATGCCACCCATAAATGAGTCCGTACCGTCCTGGTCATTTCGGACCAGACCTCTCCCCCAACCGAAAAGAAATGGGCGGGGAGCAG
>NW_021681434.1:21138-25085 GCF_001412515.2 Diachasma alloeum
TCAATGAAGATCAAGATTCAAAATCCATAATGGAAGGTGCCATCACATATGTGCAATTGACAACAAATGAGGAATTCGAGGACCTGCAACCAGGCGACGATACTATGTGAGTATTTTTCTCATACAAATAATAAAATAAAATATATATGGAGTGTTGTGTGAACGGAAATATGACCCATCATTGTTTCTGCGTTATGGTGAAAATTTACCTGATTTGGGGTTCGGGATGAAAATTATCATAAAACAAATGAGAATAGAATGGTACTTCCAAATAGCATTGTCATTTTCTAAGTATAAAATTCATAATCTGCTAGAAATTGTCTTTTCGAAACTCGGCCTGGCAATGCACGATCCTAACCTCACTTCGCTCAGTTAGTTCGCAGTTTTCAGTCATCACGCGGTCGGCTGATGATTTCCTGACGAATGTGATTATAAGCATCGCCTTCGGCTCAGTCTATAAACCTACATTTGTCAGAAAACTGTAATGGAAATAATTATTTCACTCATTAGATTTTGTTGGGATTTTGTCACTAAACAAAATTTTTCTAAGTGGGTTATATTATTCAAAAATAAATGTAAACCATGAAAAAATAAATGTGACCAGTGAAAAAATGAATGTATACAACTATAGAGCTACTATTCGGAGAACTTATTTCATTTCTCTTTCCCGATTAGAACTATCATTGCCGCGGTTGTTAAATTTATTGCACCAAGGATTCATGGCAACACTGAAAGACTGGACATGGATCGATAGTTCCTTTTGAGCAACTTGGAAGGTTCAGAATTGAGACTTTTGTTATGGAACGACGTCGCACATATTTATCGCGGAAGGATTGTAGATATGGTATTGGAAATACGCCGTCCTAGAATTTTCTCGGTCAACACAGATTTTCATAACAGAGAACAAAATTTACTTCCATTCGAATTAGCAGTTTTCGATAATGGAAATACACAAATTATTATTCGAGGCTCTATTCATCAACAAGTTCTAGAAGCTCCTGTGATTCAAGAGGTCGCTATGATGCATCTCGCCTCTCATGAGGGCACAGTTGTTCGTAAGTAACAATTTCCACTGTTAGTTGGTGAAGGGAATTTTTATCTATGAATTGATTAACCCAACTTTTAATTTAATTTAATTCAATTGATTAATTAGACTAATGTCAGAACGTGGGTTCTTATGGGATATGGCAAAGGGCTATACTTTCTATAATAATTAGCGACAAAAATCAAAGGATGATTAGATACCGAGAAACATAAATCATTTTCATTTTAATTTGATGTTTTCAACCTTTAAACGGATATGAAGTTCTGTGAGACCGCTATTGAAACTGTAGTCGATTATAACTATTTATAATTTTATTTTAAAACTTAAAATTTTTTGGGATCTTCCTATTCCATCGTTTGCGGTCGATATAGTCCNGGTTATATTATTCAAAAATAAATGTAAACCATGAAAAAATAAATGTGACCAGTGAAAAAATGAATGTATACAACTATAGAGCTACTATTCGGAGAACTTATTTCATTTCTCTTTCCCGATTAGAACTATCATTGCCGCGGTTGTTAAATTTATTGCACCAAGGATTCATGGCAACACTGAAAGACTGGACATGGATCGATAGTTCCTTTTGAGCAACTTGGAAGGTTCAGAATTGAGACTTTTGTTATGGAACGACGTCGCACATATTTATCGCGGAAGGATTGTAGATATGGTATTGGAAATACGCCGTCCTAGAATTTTCTCGGTCAACACAGATTTTCATAACAGAGAACAAAATTTACTTCCATTCGAATTAGCAGTTTTCGATAATGGAAATACACAAATTATTATTCGAGGCTCTATTCATCAACAAGTTCTAGAAGCTCCTGTGATTCAAGAGGTCGCTATGATGCATCTCGCCTCTCATGAGGGCACAGTTGTTCGTAAGTAACAATTTCCACTGTTAGTTGGTGAAGGGAATTTTTATCTATGAATTGATTAACCCAACTTTTAATTTAATTTAATTCAATTGATTAATTAGACTAATGTCAGAACGTGGGTTCTTATGGGATATGGCAAAGGGCTATACTTTCTATAATAATTAGCGACAAAAATCAAAGGATGATTAGATACCGAGAAACATAAATCATTTTCATTTTAATTTGATGTTTTCAACCTTTAAACGGATATGAAGTTCTGTGAGACCGCTATTGAAACTGTAGTCGATTATAACTATTTATAATTTTATTTTAAAACTTAAAATTTTTTGGGATCTTCCTATTCCATCGTTTGCGGTCGATATAGTCCGGTAAATTTTCGGCACATAATTGAATACTGGATTTTTATTCATTTTTTTTTGCCTTCAGGTGTGTTGGGCTTTGTTCATGCGAAGTTCGTAAGACTGAGAGTTGGAAAGTTGATCTATGGCAGCGGTGCCGTGACTGACGGCACTCACCATCTCATCATCAATATCGATCATTTTGATCAAAATTGGGCCCACAATATACGAATGGGAAGTCACGTGCGACTCCAGGGTGTTGTGAGTCATAATCGTCATCAAATACTCATCTTGCGAGTGCTCTCGATCGTCGATGTTAACGTGATAGATGATGCTATTATGAGTGAGAGAGAATTGAGCAGAGATCACGGAAGAATTCCGGAACAGGCAAAAGTCATGAATGCATCGGTTCACGGTCATATGCCTCCAGGCTACGTCTCAGTTTATGCAATTCCTCAACCTGTGCTTGCAGTAGCTGACGGAGCTCCAGACAGCGATGCTCAACCCCCACTTCCATCTGCAGCTGGAGCAGATGATGAGATTGCCCAACCTTTGGAGGCTGCAGATGGAAGAATGAACGAGGTTCCTGAAGTAGGGCAGGTAAATGCAGCTGGGGGTGCCAATATTGCTGATCACGAGAAGGTGGCTATTGCTAAAGAAATATTGGGTCAAGTGGGAGAACGGCATCACGATGTAGTAGAGGCTAGAGGCCATGATCATAGGGGAGTAACAATTGCAAATGTTGATAAGGAAAAATCTCCACTATTTGACAGAAATCAGAGAGTGTCAGAGAACAGTGAATCGGAGGAGCTTGCAGAATCAAGAGACAAATGTGGACCATCTAAGTTACCTCGAAAACGGGGTGAAAAACTGTAACGAACATGTGGGGATGTTCGTTAGGACACGATGCTGCCATAAAAACAACTAACCCCCCCGTGACACAGGAAGGCGACCCGTGAGTAAAAGGTAGCGAGAGAGAGAGAGTTTCATTTTTCCACCCCGGGGTGGTCAGAAGTCCAATCCTCGTGAGGACCATGAGGTTTGGGGGTTTCCACGCCATGGTGTGGCTAAACTTGTGTCTTAATTCCATAGTATTTAGTTTAATCTCAAGACCGGCATAATTACGCGTTTTTGAGGGCCCATGGGATTATCGCGAAGAAGGGCCAAGTTATGAGTCATCCGATAATTCTTATGGGACCACCCTATTGTTAATCCTACGGCAAATCGATTAGGTCCGGCTGAAATGCCGGCGCTCCAAATTATAACGGATTTTACGGTGGTTAGATGGTTACGTTTTAGATTTTCGGTGGAAGGTCACGAGGAACAAGTGCAACCCTTTTATCCCGTGAATTGCCAGGTTGCTTAGAGTTTTGAAAAATTAGGAGAATTAGTAGTATCGGTCTTTTAACCCCGTGAATCCAGGAGAACCGACCCGTAGGAGGCGCCAAAAACCCTTAGTAATTTTCCGAACGCCCACCAGTTCGGTCCAGGTAATCTTTAGTCAATTTTATAAAGTTACGTATAAAGAAATTCGAATTGCGTATTTGTCGCGGTTGAATTCCCCAAAAGCCTTTGGTGGCGCCAACAAAGCCAACGCTTGATGTGCCGAAAATCTCCGCCAATCAGAGCCCGTCTCTGTTGGCCGGAATTCGCGCTGCGGTTAGTGCCCGTGACACTGACCCAGGGCAG
>NW_021681434.1:26324-28488 GCF_001412515.2 Diachasma alloeum
TATATATATATATATATATATATATATATATATATATTTCTTTTTTTTGAGAGAATTGAAATGTCTTTTTTTGAAAAATTGGTGATTGACTTATTTCAATAGTGAAACAAGTAAGGACAATACCGATTTCTTCTCTTTTTTTTTGTAGTTTTAACCATCCAATACCCGTCTCCACCTGAAATCCACCCCTCTCTCTACAACCTAGCACACTGAGCGAACCAGTGACCGCTACCTTTCCCCAAAAATCTAGTTTCCTCCTTTTTTTTTGTACGTTTTAGTTTTTCGACTTAGTAGAGTTGATTTTGTGGATTCGTCCGGTTTGGTAATTCCGGTTAAAAATTACCTGGCGCCCATGGATTTTTTTTTTGCATTTTGAGTTTAACTAGATGAAGGGAAGAAGGGCGAAGGTAATAGACATTTTTAACCCCCATACGAAAATGTCACGTTACAAAACGTAAGATGGAGGGAGATGGAAAGTCGAAAAGAGATGTCTCTAAAATCAGGACTGTCAACCGTCGGAATCTGAAAACCTACACATGTTCCGTTTTTATAGACCTGACTGGTGAATCATCTGATGAATCTCATTAAGGTGTGATCAGGGTGAAAGTGGAGAACGGATCCTTCGTTAAGGGGAGATTGTTCACGTCCATTCCTTTGTTTTTTTCGGACACCTTCCACTCAATTTGAGTAATTCATATGTTCGTGTCATCCGACGAATTTTGCAAATGACATAAAAATTTGCAGTTTTGTCTTTTTTTTCTTTCTATTTTCGCATGGATTCAGAAGCCTCTTTTTCTTTAAAAAAAAATCCGGTTTTTTTCTTGGTGAGAGGCTGTTGAAAATCATCCCTCAGTCGGGCTAAATGTCGAATTTTGCTCGCTCGGTAACCTTCGGGCATCGACGATCACGCACGAGGACGATCGTGCGTGTCGTATCTCTAGTATGCCATCAAACTTCATCGAATGAAAGTGCCGGAAAATTATCGCATCTATTATCGAACATTATCATTGAAAATCATCTTTTCGTTAATTTGTATACAGTCCACTCGGAACTCATCTATTTATTAAACTTTGTGTTGTGCAATTTTCAGTGCAAGATTATTTGTTTATTAAAGGAAACGCATCAAATTACCTCCGGCTAATTATCAACCCGTAAAGCCGAACTTCACTTTTCCCTTCCGACCACCCGGCTCATCAAATCGTGATTGATTTCTAACATTGGTCCTTCGAGCCGGATAGTGGAGTGTAAAAGTGCGGTGTTGAAAGTGGATAATCATCAAGGACAGGGACAAGAGACAGTGTGGTGAAGTGCAGTATGACGTGTGGAAAATCAACGCGTTTGTGAAACAGATGCTCTGTGTGCCACGAGGCAATTCGGAGTTCACAAGACAATCAACGTGGACAATCACCAGAAAAAATTCAGTGCCATTCATCCGGAATAAATTGCTCAGAGGATTAGTGCTGTGGCCTCATCGAAGTTTGTTTACATCGTACGCTGCGCGAATTGAAAATCATCGTTGGCACTCGGCGGATTTTGATACTCATCGGATACCTTCATTCTCAATCCGTCCGACTTTCGGCAGTGAACCTCATCAACTTGAGTCGAGGAGGCATCCCCACTCTCGCTACACTCGTGTTACGTATATCGGCGCTCAACGTGCGGGTATCATCATCTCTCTCACGGAGTCTCAACGCATTCATCAAAATTTGGAAATTTACTCGTTCAAACCACATCACTACGTCTTCAGAAAGTCATCAAGTTTATCAACGCAGGGCAACGCAACGAATGAACAAGCTTGACAGAGACGTCAAGGACGTTGGCAGGATCGACAAAATTTCGGAGAATTATCAAAATTCAACTTTGGAAAATTCATCATCGAGAGAACATCAACGGAATGGATCATTTACTCCGGGAGCCCGGGAATGCAGGAAACATTTGGATGGAGAGGGAAAGTATCATTTATCTTCTATCAATTTCGGCAAATGATACCGCCCTCGTCTATTGTTTCTTTCCCGAGGTTCTGCAAGAACATCTACAAGGTCAACGGCGATTGAGAGAATTTACGACTGTCTCAACTCTCCAGAGATCTCAACGGTCGAATCTTCAGGGGATTCCAACTCCGGCAAAATCATCAGTCATCGTCATAGCAGGTTTCTCGAGTCAT
>NW_021681434.1:28554-36371 GCF_001412515.2 Diachasma alloeum
AGAGGTAAAGTATCATTTATCTTCTATCAATTTCGGCAAATGATACCGCCCTCATCCATTGTTTCTTTCCCGAGGTAACTCATCTTCAAGGACATCTACAAGGTCAACGGCGATTGAGAGAATTTACGACTCTCTCAACTCTCCAGAGATCTCAACGGTCGAATCTTCAGGGGATTCCAACTCCGGCAAAATCATCAGTCATCGTCATAGCAGGTTTCTCGAGTCATCAAAGACGAATCGGAGCTGTCGGTATGGCGGGCGGCATGATCAACACTTATTACGACAGACCCATTATCAGCTCTTCAACTTCAAGTCACTCATCATCACGTGGTACATGGTTTAGATCCACAGAGCTCTAGCGAGCTTATCCAACAGGAATTTAGGACTCCGGTGAATTGGGTTGAGTCCTACGTCATCGCCATCATTAGAGGAAATCAACGGGAAGATGCCTGTCTACAATCATCTGGTCCATCATCGCGCCAAGACACAGCATCACCAATCAAATCATCTGTCAGATCACTCATCGAGATGAAGAGGTCATCGACACCTCACAATCAGACTGGAGATCATCATCAATCAGAGGGGTACCACCTCGGAGGTCATCATCAATCAGAGAAATACCACGTTGGACAACAACGCCATTCAAAACAACGGCGTGTTGGAGATCTTCGACAATCAGAGAATCATCAGAACACTCATCAAGGGCATCATCAACAATCAGAGAAATACCAGGTCACTCATCAACGACAATCAGATCCACAACCATTAAAGCAGGTGGACACCATCAACGTTCTGGAAGCTCAACGAATTCCTCAGGGAACATCACAACTGGTAGTCTTGGCAACAGCTAGGGTCAACGCCCTCAATCATCAAGGATTCTCAAAGCCAGCAAGGATCCTCATTGACCAGGTTTCTGAAGTATCACTGATTTCAGAACGCTTGGTCAATCAATTGCGGTTGGAGNGGTTCCGAAGTATCACTGATTTCAGAACGCTTGGTCAATCAATTGCGATTGGAACGAAAGTCATCATCACTGGTCATCATCGGCATCGGAGAAACATCATCGGGGAACACACGTGGGGTTGTGAAACTCACCTTACAACCGAGACATGACCCTGCTGTGCAGATCATCGTGGAGACTCACATCCTGAGCAAGTTGACGGCGAAATTACCGCCATTCACTTGCAACACATCAACCCCACTTCAACTAAGAGGACGACAATTGGCAGATCCTCAATTCTTGAGACCTGGGGCTATCGACCTCATCATTGGAGCTGACGCCTATGGAAAAATCATCGGAGAGAAAATCAGGTTTGAAAAAACCGAACTTATTGCTCAGCAGACCATTTTTGGGTGGGTAGTATCGGGACCAGTTTGTTGTAACGACTGCGTCGCCAAATCATCCTTCAAAACATCAACGCAGACGTTGAATCAACATTTATTAGAACTCCTACAAAAGTTCTGGCTCCAGGAGGAGCTACCGGATACATCATCAACAGCTGTCCATTATACCTTCCATTATAAAGCAAAGACTTTCACCGAGGACACCATCACCAAGCGCGTAACCTTGTCCGAGATTGCGCAAATCTACGATCCATTGGGACTCATCGCACCGGTGATCGTCACGGTAAAGATACTCATCCAGGAATTATGGCTGCTCAAACTTAACTGGGACGATCCACTTCCAGATGTCTACAAGGATCACTGGAAATCATTCAGAGAGCAGCTTCAACACTTAAGCAGCCTATCAATACCACGGTGGCTACATCTATCGCCCGGTACATCGGAAATTTTACTTCATGGATTCGCGGACGCATCAAATCTGGCAATGGGCGTATCGGTCTATCTCCGGACATCCGCAGCGACATCGGGAACGTCTGTCACCTTGGTTTGTGCCAAGACCAAGGTGGCACCTCTCAAGAAGAAGACCATTCCAAGACTGGAGCTCACGGCAGCAGTCATGGTCACAGAACTCGTGGCTTATGTCAAAAGGGCTTTGGAATTGGACAACATCAAGATTTATCTATGGAGCGACTCATCGGTAGCCATCACCTGGATCAACGGGGACCCTGCCCGTTGGAAGGATTTAGTACAGAACAGGGTTCTTAAGATAGGAGATATCCTGCCCTCTGCAACTTGGAGACACATCAAGGGGAAGGAGAATCCGGCGGACTGCGCATCAAGGGGTCTCACCCCGAAACAACTGGCGGAGCACAATCTATGGTGGACAGGGCCATCATGGCTTGTCCTGCCACCAGACCAATGGCTAGCATCATCAATGGACCTAGCATCATCAACAGAGGTATCATCAGAAGCGGCACAGGAAGCGAGGCCGCCCATCATCAGCTCACATCCAGTGCAGGTTGCTGAGGCAAATGCGCTAATCATCAGATACTCATCACTCACAAAGCTACTGCGGGTTACAGCCTGGGTAAACCGCGCAGCAAAACGCTTCAGAAGACAGCCGCTACCCGATTCTCCACAATTGGAACCAGAGGAACTCGAAGAGGCGAGACTGTTTTGGGTCAGATACACGCAGCAGCTCTACTTCGAGGCAGAAGTTAACACGCTGAGGGACTTTCAACATTGCNCAGATACACGCAGCAGCTCTACTTCGAGGCAGAAGTTAACACGCTGAGGGACGGAAACCCCTTAGCGGCCAATCATCGTATGGCAACGTTGACGCCATACCTGGATAACGACGTCATGCGATTGGGCGGACGTCTAAGACGATCAACATTGGATCCGGAGGAGAAGAATCCAATCATTCTTCCCCGTCACTCGCCATTATCATCGCTCATCATCGCGGAGGCTCATCAACGGAGCTTCCATGGAGGAACTCAACTAACTTTGGCACACATCAGACAGAGGTACTGGATCATCGGGGGACGAGCTCCAGTACGCTCCCACATCATCAAATGCGTAATTTGCGCACATCATCGAGTATTGAGGGCTCAACAGCTGACGGGACAGCTGCCAACACGACGAGTGACACCATCGAGGGTCTTTCTCCACTCAGGAGTAGACTTCGCAGGCCCAATCAACATCCTGAGATGGAGAGGATCAGGGGCAAGCAAGACAATGTACAAGGCTTACATCTGTCTGTTTGTATGTTTTGCTACTTCAGCAACACATCTGGAACTGGTAACGGACCTCACAGCGGATGGATTCATCGCCGCGTACAAACGCTTCACATCGAGACGGGGCATCTGTGAAACCCTGTCCAGCGACAGGGGTGTCAACTTCATCGGGGCAGAGAGAGAACTTCAAAGGTTATTCGCTCAGGCATCAAGCGAATCGGCAACTATCAGGGATCAGCTAGCATCCGACAGAATGCAATGGAAATTTAATCCTCCTCACTCGCCGCATATGGGAGGCAAGTGGGAGGCTGCAGTGAAATCAACGAAACATCATCTACGAAGGGTCATCGGCACCTCGATCTTGACGTACGAACAATTTACGACTCTTCTGACGCAAGTCGAGGCCATACGTAACTCACGACCCCTCTGCCCACTCAGAAACGACCCACAGGACACATCAGCCGTGACACCAGAACACTTCATCATAGGAGAAGCGCTCACGACAATTCCAGAACCTTCACTTCAGCAGATCAACACAGCAAGACTGAACAGATAGCAAATCATCTCCCAGAGGCTTCAGAATTTCTGGGAACACTGGGCACGAGAGTGCATTCATCGTTACCAGCAAATCTATCGGTGGAAGCAGCCAACGAACGAAGTAAAAATCGGTTCATTGATCCTCATCATTGACGAGCGGGAGCCACCAGCCAAGTGGCCTGTGGCTCGAGTCATCGCAATTCATCCGGGAAAAGACAACCTGACCAGAGTTGTCACACTGAGGAAAGACAACCAGGAAACTCAAAGGTCCATCCACAGGCTGGTGCCTTTGCCGATCAACGACGACCTTTTGGAAGGTCAACAGTATAGGTAATCAGTATTTTTTGTTTCACGTGATTGACTATTTTAGTCATTGTTTATGATAGTCCAAAGTATCGTCAGAGGAATCTTTTTTTTCCATTGAAGATGAAGAAAAAAAAAATTCGGACGATAAATATCAGGACAAAAGAGACTGATCGTAAGTTTACTATTGATAATAAATAGTGCAAGAGATATTCACGTTGTGATAAAATAACTGACATCATTCTACCTCTGTTACATTAGCATGTTAAGTGAAGAAAAAGAAAAGTATTATGTTTGATATCCAACTAACCCGAAGATAATTTTTATAAAAAAAGTTCCTTGACTGAATAATACGTGGAATGGCATGAAAATTTGTAGTTTTATCATCTTATTTTTTATTTTCTCTTAATCGACCTCAGTTCATTCAAAGAAAGAGAAAGATTTATTTTTGTGAGAACCCTTCAATCATTATTTTTTTTTTACATTGCTGAGAAGCTTTTATCCACATTTTTTGTTTAATACGAATATGAAATTGCAAATTTTCATTCATTTGTTGATAGTACAATTTATCACTAATTTCAGTCGAACGTGTGAATTGAGTATCGACAAAAATGACATTTGAGATCTGTTATCAAAAGTATTGAGAAGTTTTTTTGCCGGCCAGTAATAAGGCTAATTACAAAATTTGTTTTCATCAAGCTGCTATAATCAAATTGACATTTTGACATTTGTACTCAATATTCGAATTTTATTCCAAAGACAAAATCCATAGAATATCATTTATTTATTCATTAATGATAATTTAATATAAAACAATGAAAAAATGTGAGTAATGAATGGATATGGAGTTCGAGAGTAATATTTGCTTTTTGATATTAAAGAAAAAAATTATAATAATTCCTATGTTTAGAGGTCATTAGATGACTTTCAAATAACTGAATGGAAATTTGCAATTTTACTTTTTTTTTCTTGATGAACTCAGAAAAAATTTTTTTCCTGAGAAGTTCTATTGTCGACAAGTGTTGGGATTAATTTTAAATAAATGCTTCCATCAAGCAATTATTAGATTGATATTTGACACGTCTACTCAATAGTAAACTTCAATTTAAAATGATTAAATTTTTTTCCAATTCTTTAAATTATGATAAAAACGTTGATTTGGATACAAAAATACGTGGAAACAAGATGATAACAGTATGATAAAAAACTTCTATCCTGTATGTTTCTTCAACGAAAAAAAAACCAAATGGATTATAGGGTAAGAACAAAGTATTTTTTATGATAAAAAAAAACTTTTATACTGTTTGTTATTCCAAGGAAGAAAGCATCCATTAGTGTTGTAATATTTGAGAATTTAAGGGATTCTATACTGTGTTGTAATAAACAAAAGGGTTTGATTACAATATTCTTTTTCTATCTCCTAACATCTTTTTCCTTTTCCCGAAAATTCAATTTAATGTATTATGGAATTGAGTCGATACATATCAATTTGTATACATAATCATTGTCATGGCAGTTGTTAGATAATGATGATATGAAGATTTTATAAGTATTTCTCATTCCAATACTAAACGTCACACGGTGGTGGGTTACGGTGGTTACTTATAAAGATTTAGAATTGTGAATTATAACAAAGTATCATTATTATTTAATGGTCAAGTTCATGAGCAAGTGACATTGTTCCGAAGCCATTTGCAATACTTTGATTTTCTCCTACTTTTTCTTTTTTTTAAAGAATATTAGGGCGAGGAGAGTGGGGATAAAAAAAGCAGATAATGATATGATTTTTTTTACACATACTTGAATATGTCGACTCTTTGAATATGTTGACGAATTACACATAAGCTTTCAGAACGCTGAATTGGCCGCTCTAAAGATTATAAATCTGTCAACATGGTCATTTAACATGGGTTCTTATGGAAAAGTGAAAATTTATAAGAAAATTTCAGAAGGCTGAATTGGCCACTCTAAAGATTATAAATCTGTCAACATGGTCATTCAACATGGGTTCTTATGGAAAAATGAAACTTTATAAGAAAATAAACAAACCATTCTATTTAATGCTTTTTTCTATTTAAAATATCGATATTTTGATATATCGATTGAGCGTGAGCGCAAGAAGGCAACCTATGCGCTGCCACATCCTTCATACGGCGCTATGATCGTTCTTTTCCGGTAACGACTGTTCCAGTGTCTACATCCCCACGCATTGAGATTTATCAAATTTATCAAGAATTATGGAATCATCAACTGTAAAATTTACTTCAAGCAAAGCAATTGATTTTTTTAATGCCGGAGCAACGATGATGTAAGTATTTTTTTTCAATCTTTGCGAACTGCCAATATAAATTTTATCCAAAGAACCTAACCTGTAATTTCCACGTGTTAGAACACAGAGCATTTGATCCTCAACTTGGTCATTCCTTTCAGGAGGATCACAGGCTATGTGGATTGCTTTGAACGGCTAAAAGAACTATCTAAGTCACCTTCAAAGTGGATCTACAAATGTATTCTCAATAATAATGATGGCAGGAGGGTGCGTCTCATTTTCTGGGGTGACGATGCTATGAAATATAATCAAGAAGTTACCATGTATCAGGTTGGTTTTTACCAAAAATTCAATCCTCATAATAACTTTCATTGACAGAACATTCTGGCTATGCCTCATTACTGAAAACTTGAAATTTTTCGAGAAAAGATGAGATTTTTTCTAATATTCGATGATTTTTATTTATTTTATTTTATTAAGAAAATCAATAACAAGAACATTATCCTTTCGGGTCAGGAAGTTAAGAATAATAACCTGGAAATTCATTCAAGGAGACATTCATTTTTCACGACAAACCATTAAATGAAGAATAGCTATTTTTTGCTTGAATTATGGAGGATTTATGGAAGATTTTACCAAATTTAATCTTCTTCGTCTGGAAATTGAACAAAACGGCGTTTTTTGAGATTTCGATGGTTTTCCTTGCCTAAAAGAGAAAATCGAAATTTTTTCGCTTTACATTGATTTTTCCTCCCCAGAAATTTCAATCGATAGAAGGGTGATTTTTTTTTCGTTCTGTCTGTTAGATTTTTTTAAAATCTTATTTTCATCTGAAATAGAACGGAAAGTAATTGTTCTTCAATTTCTATGATTTCCGTTGTTTTTTACAAGCAAAATTTGAAAAAAAAAATTAGAATGAAAATACATTTTTGGTTCCTGGAAATTTAAATTGACACTAATATGATTTGTACTCCATTTGTCGGGGATCATTCAAAATTTCTTCTTTAGCTAAAAATTCTACTAGGAACTCATCCTGGAATTCAATGATTTTCATTATTTTTTGAAAAACAGAAATCTGAGAATGACCCAGAGAAATTTTCATTCTTTATTTGTCAACAGGAGAATTAATTTTGTTGTTAATTTATGTGAATTTGAAAATAATTGATCGATTATTCCTTCCATCAATAATAGATTCTCAAGGTAACGGGAGGCGTCATAAAATTCGCAAATCCTCAGTATCGTCGATCAGGCGATACAGTCAGCGACAAGGAATTCTAATTTGGTAGAGGTAGTACTCTGAAGGTCCTCGGGATATTTGACGTTGGCAATGCGAGTAGCCATGTAGCAAAAAAAGTTATTACCTACACAGCTATCAAAATGGAAGAGGCATGCAATGCTCGAGAACCAGTTGCTATCACCGGTTGGCTTAAAGAGGAATTTAGGACCATTACAACGGTCCATGGTGCAAGCTATGGGTGTACCGACGTCGGTGGCCGAGTGGATTAGACGCAAGTCTAGTGTGCGAAAGGTTGTGAGTTCGATTCCCCGTGGAACCGAATTTTTCAACGGAAGGCTCCGGCGAGCGGGAGGTTGCTAATAGAGGAACCGCCTGTACCGGCATGGGTTTT
>NW_021681434.1:36381-47310 GCF_001412515.2 Diachasma alloeum
AAAAAAAAAAAAAAAAAAAAAAAAAAAAAAGCTATGGGTGTGGTATGATTTGCACGGAGAGATATCGTATGAGTGTACACGTCACAACATACGTTCCCAAGGATGATCTGATGGAGGGGGTTAAAATTGAAATCAAGGGAACAGTTGATCGTCGAATCGACGCCTTGGTTCTTAGTGTAACGAGCATGGACATGATTAACATTGTCCCTGGAGCCTCTCTGATGAGCGAGGATGCCATGGACGATGCAGTTGAGGCCCCTCCTCTATTCCTCAAGAGAGAGGCATCCGAGATCTTACAGGAGAACGGGAACGTAATAGAAATATAAGTTGAAATTTTTGCCTCAATTTTATCATAAGAAAAATTGAGCAAATGAATTTTTAATAAATGAATTATTCTGCTTTCTCAGAAATCAAAATTGGAATAGTCTTATCACGATTACTACTATCCATACGTAATCATCTTTCATCCCGATGGAAGCCCAATGAAAAGATGATAATCACGTTCTGTGTGCTCTTCGTAGCCTTGAAGATTTATAAAAACAGAATTAATTCCAAATTTAATTCCAAAGGAAGTCTTTTTTGAGTTTATGTCATCAACGAGAATCTCATTTCAAACAAAATGAATGTTGAGATAGAGAATAAGATTTGTTTTTTTATATGAAAAGAAAGAATTATGATAATTCATATGTTCGTGCCATCCGACAAATTTTGCAAATGACATGAAAATATGCAGTTTTGTCGTTTTTTTCATAATTTTTTCATGGACTGAGAAGTTTTTTTTTTCTAAAAAGCATCCAATTATTTTTTTCATTGATGAGAAGCATCCATGCATTTTTTTGTTTAATAAGCACGTCGGAACTACGAATTTCCACTCATTTGTTCATTAGTAAGAATTAGTAAGATTTCTAGACTATTCGACAACGATGGTAAGAGAAAAAATTATGATGATCTACGTAAAACAATTGTGATAATTCATATGTTCGTTTCATCCGACGAATTTTGAAAATGACATAAAAATTTGCAGTTTGGTCTTTTTTTTTCTTTTTAATTTTCTCATGGACTGAGATACCTTCTTTCTTCTTAAAAAAATCCGTTTTTTTTGTTGTTGAGAGGCATAAATGCATATTTTTTGTTTGATAAGCCCGTCGAAACAGCAAATTTTTATGCATTTCTTTATTAGTAAGATTCTTAGTCTGATACTTATTATTAAAAGTGTTAAGTAATTTCTTTCAACAAGTATTATCACAAATTAAGTGTTCTTAGTGTAAGACTAATCACCATTTCTATGTTTTCATCAAGTTCATGAGTTTAGCATGTGTACTCAATCGTCAATGTCATTTTAATATGAACAGGGAATTTTGCGTTTTCTATTTATGGTCCTCATTCTTTTTCTATTCATTTTTATATGAACAGAAATTGTTAAATTGAAATTCATCACATTTGAATTGGAAAAACTGTCTCCATTTCGACTATAATTTTAAGATGTTTCAGACTCTCCAGAATTCTTCTTGACAATTTTGATTATGTTCTATTTTTATCTCTATAACAGAAAGTACATATGAATTCTCAATTGGGTCAATAATTCAAGATCTATCACCAAAATGGAGAAGTAGAAAAAGTACACAATAAGGATAAAAGCCTTAATCAGTATTTTTTATTTCACGTGATTGACTATTTTAGTCATTGTTTGTGATAGTCCAAAGTATCGTCAAAGGAATCTTTTTTTTTCCATTGAAGATGAAGAAAAAACACATTCGTACGATAAATATGAGGACAAAAGAGACTGATCGTAAGTTTACTATTGATAATAAATAGTGTAAGAGATGTTCACGTTGAGATATAATAACTGACATTCTACCTCTGTTACATTAGCATGTTTAGTGAAGAAAAAGAAAAGTATTATGTTTGATATCCAACTAACCCGAAGATAATTTTTATAAAAAAGGTCGTTAGCTGAATAATACGTGGAATGGCATGAAAATTTGCAGTCTTATCATCTTATTTTTTATTTTCTCTTAATCGACCTCAGTTCATTCGCAGAAAGAGAAAGATTTGTTTTTGTGAGAAGCCTTCAATCATTATTATTTTTTTTTTCATTGCTGAGAAGCTTTCATCCATATTTTTATTTAATAAAAATGTGAAATTGCAAATTTTCATTCATTTGTTGATTAGTACAATTTATCACTAATTTCAGTCGAATGTGTGAATTGAGTGTCAACAAAAATGACATTTGAGATCTGTTATCAAAAGTATTGAGAAGTTTTGTTGCCGGCAAGTAATAAGGTTAATTACAAAATTTGTTTTCATCCAGCTGCTATAATCAAATTGACATTTCGACATGTGTACTAAATATTCGAATTTCATTCGGAAGACCAAATTTATAGAAGATTATTCATTTATTCATTAATGACAATTTGATATAAAACAATGAAAAAATGTGAGTAACGAATGGATATTGAGTTCGAGAGTAATGTTTGCTTTTCGATATTAAAGAAAAAAATTATAATAATTCCTATGTTTCGAGGTCATCAAATGACTTTCAAATAACTGAATGAGAATTTGCAATTTTACTTTTTTTGTGTTGATGAACTGAGGATAATTTTTTTTCAATTCGTTAAATTATGATGAAAACGTTGATTAGGATATAAAAATACGTGGAAACAAGATGATGACAGTATGATAGAGAACTTCTATCCTGTTTCTTCAACGAAAAAAAAACCTAATGGATTATAGGGTAAGAAGAAAGTATTTTTTAAGATAAAAAAAAAATTTATACTGTTTGTTATTCCAAGGAAGAAAGCATCCATTAGTGTTGTAATATTTGAGAATTTAAGTAGATTCTGTACAGTGTTGTTATAAAAAAAGGTTTCAATTACAATATCATTTTTTCATCCCCTAACATCTTTTTCCTTTTCCCGAAATTTATTTTACAAATGTATTCTCAATAATAATGATGGCAGAAGCGTGCGTCTTGCTTCATTCTGTTTCATAACGATATCAACATTGCAAATTACCATATTTTTCCTTCTCATGACAACTTCCATTCCTAATTTCAATTAGACTGAATCTCTTCAGTATTTTATCGTTATGTTAAATGTGGAACGTCCCCCTCGGTGAATAACACAAACATTCTAATATTCCCTATAGTTTGAGCGTGCAGATAAAATATACTGAATTAATCAGACGTGACAAGCTAATTTTTCCTTTATTAAAATTGTCAAATTATCTTTATGAAAGTACTAATATTATTGCAGTTGGATATGTGAATGAATTCAGTGGACTGATAGATTGAGGTCGCTTAGTGGATAGAACTATATATCGTTCTATAAGTGAATTTCAGTAGTTTTAGGTTAGTCAATGAATTGCTTATTATTGACGTGATTTTATCGTAAATCTTGCTCTTCCTCGCGAAAGAAACACTTTATCACAGTCAATCTCGAGAAGTGAAATATTGACAGCATTTCCTATTAAAACCGGCTCATCTTTTCACGAAGTATTCCTACATCTTCTGCATACAATCAGCTGACCGTGCATTGTCTGTTATATCACAGAGCATATTGAGGGGCAAACATTTTTGAATAAAAAAATCCCCTCCCGATCAAAGAGACCGCAATGACAGTTAACATCGTAAGTATTCCACCTATTGTCATTTACAATTTAACCGTTAATTAAACGAGATATATAAATCATTTTGTTTCTTTTTCAGCTCAACCAATGGACTTTTGACATATTACTTAATCACCGTATTTTCAACTGAGGCTATAGGCGCTATTCTACACAAAATACCAACTAAAATTGTACCTGAAATACCAGAAATTTTACTTTTTATCGAAAGTTAATAAAAAATTTTCCAAAAATACCAGAGATTATCATATTACCGAAAACAAATAACCTAGAAACTTTACCTGAAATACTAATATTACCAAAACCCAATAACTCCTTAGAAAAATATTTTCCTATGAATATTACACTAGAGATATTCAACTTATAGAGGGAAACTCTCAAAAGAATATCATCTACTATAGAATATGAACATTTGAAATCACGAGAAAAGTCTCTTTCAGGATTATTCATACTAAATTCAGAATGATTTTAGGGGAATCCATTCATCATTCATAGATCGTGTGATCTTTTTCTCAATTACATGTGTGTTGTTCCATTTTCGGCGTTCAACATTATTGATTGAATTTGATAACCAGCAACAGGTTTTCAATAAAAGAAAACAAGTATTCTTTACCTCCATTACATTTCCTTGATGTCAATAGAAAAACAAGAAAAATACTTCAAAAGAAACTGATAAACTAGGAATTTATTAACTCATTGTTTTCCTTCTACATTTTCGCTGTTTCACCTCTCTTTACCTTTGAATCGTCCTACATGGAAAATGTCTCGAAAAAAAATACTACGCACAGAAAGAGAAGAAGAAGAATTTCGACGTAAAACGCGTGAGAGAAAGGCAAAGAATCAGCGCGAATATCGTGCGAAATTGATTAATCAATTAAAAGATTCTAAGACCTCATTTTCGTTACCCAGTAATCCTTCAAAATCATCAGTAATCCAAGTCCATGTCGGTGTCCATCGGAATGAAATCGGAGAGAAAATATCCAATGAGCAAGATCAAGACGATGGATGCATTAATCTGCAGATAAGCAAGGAAGAAGAAAGACAAAGCATGCGACGTGAAAAAAAATGCAGCGTATCAACGCGAATATCGTGCAAAGCATCGTAATCAACAATTCAATTCAAATCGTGCGATCCATGAATTGGATTGTTGCCTCAAATCATCGATCAATCCGCGTTCCGGAAATCTTTTGGGACACAATATTTCAAATGAACAAAATCCTAATAACGTTCTGGAACACAATATTTCTAATGAACAAAATTACATTAACATGGCTCCAATATCCAACAATAATCATTCCCACGCATCAGGTAGAAATCGTCTCGGTTCCATCCATGATACTCCCATACACGAAGTCGAGGAGCACTATATTGGGCCAATGAATGTTTTATGTTATCATTGCAGTGCTAAACATTTCGAAGCTGAGAAAGTTCGCAGAGATTTGTTTAATGATTGTTGTAGCCATGGGGAGGTTGCTCTTGAACCCTTACCCAATGCGCCAGCCATTTTACGCGATCTCTTCAATTGTAGTCACGATCAATCAAGACATTTTCGAGAACGTATACGTTGTTATAATAATGCATTTGCATTTGCATCATTTAATGCTAATTTGGTGCATTTCTCTGATAGGAGACCAGGCCCAGTTTGCTTCAAGTTGCAGGGCCAAGTGTACTATCAATTCAATAAAAGTCTTTATCCTGTATCAAATGAAACTCCGTCCTATGGTCAACTTTTCATAGTTGACCAAAATGAAGCTGCCGACATACGATGCAATTTTATGTCTACACTGTATCGTGAAATAGTCCAAGCCATAGATAATAGCCTTCGACAATGTAATCAATATGCTGAATCTTATCGAATGATGCATGAAGAATTCCAATCTATGAAAGATCTCAATGCAGGGAACGAACCGGAAATGCAATTAATTTTTTTTCTTAAACCTGACGATATAATTTACAAAAAATCAATGAGGTTGCTGCCATTTTCACTACAACGACTCATGGTGATATTCCAGAGTCTTACGTTTCAGTCCGTAGCACACAAACTAAAGAACTCCAATTTATTAATTCCATAGATCCCAACGTAGAACCGTGGATCTATCCTTTGTTCTATCCACATGACACTAAAGGTTGGAATTCAAATATACTTTGCGTGTATAAAATGAAGAGGGTCTCGCGAGCGCATACACCAAGTATAGGATGGCTGACAGGCACGATAATGTGATCTTGAAAGGAGGCCGATTATACCAACAATGGGTTGTTGACAGTTACGTTAAAATTGAGAAGGATAGATTGAACTTTTGCAGACAAAATCAAGAGACTCTTCGTAGTGATACATATCAAAGCTTAGTAGATTGGTTGAAACGACGAGCGAATGACAGTGATAGTCAAGTAGGGAAAATGGTCATCCTCCCATCAACTTTCACAGGTTCACCCCGTAACATGTTGCAGAATTATCAAGACGCGATGGCTATCGTAAGAAAATTTGGTAAACCTGATTTATCCATTACCATGACGTGCAATCCCAATTGGATTGAAATGAAAGAAAATCTACTACCAGGACAAACGGCGTCTGATAGACCAGATATTGTTTCGCGTGTTTTTGATATAAAGAAGGACGAACTCATCAGTGATGTCAAAAAAGGATTGTTCGGTGAAATATGTGCGTATGTATAGGTGATTGAATATAAAAAACGCGGATTACCACATATGCATCTATTGATAAATCTGAAGCAAAACAGTAAAATTCTTACTCCTGATACTGTTGATAAATATATCTCTGCAGAGATTCCTGATCGACGAACAGATTCAACTCTTTATGATATTGTTTTGAAAGATATGGTTCATGGACCATGTGGCAATTGTTGTAAAGATGAGAAGGGGAAATGTATGAAAAAGTTTCCAAAAAACTTCCAAGAAAGCACTTTGATGGACGAGAATGGATATCCTACATACCGTCGAAGGAATACGGGCACGTATGAGCGTTCTAATGGACAGACAACTGATAATGCATTTGTCGTTCCTTACAATGCTTACTTATTGAAAATATTCAGATGTCATATCAATGTTGAAATAGTTTCTTCCATCAATTCCGTGAAATATTTATACAAGTACATATACAAGGGCCATGATTCAGCTTCGATTATTGTGACCAATGCTGAGAGTCAAAATGAAATTTCTCACGATGAAATTCGAAACTTCATAGACACACGATATGTATCACCAGCTGAAGCCTGTGATCGTATCTATGGTAGACCGTTACAGAACAAAAGTCATTCTGTCATCCGATTACCAGTTCATCTTGCAAATCAACAAAACATTACTATCAGTGGTGATGGGAATGAAAATCATATGAGAGCTGCCCTTGAAATGACCAGTACATTAGTTGATTATTTGTCCCTAAACCAACGGAACCCGGAAGCCAGAAATGATACGTATGCAGATATCCCTTCGCATTACGTTTTCAAAAAATTACCACATACAAATCAATCTAGGTG
The DNA here is from genome assembly GCF_001412515.2 of Diachasma alloeum. NCBI lineage: Eukaryota > Metazoa > Arthropoda > Insecta > Hymenoptera > Braconidae > Diachasma > Diachasma alloeum. The sequence goes on from NW_021681434.1 coordinate 43,500, forward strand.
GGAAAAACGCAAAGCACATTTCAATGTGATTGGACGAATGTATTCAGTAAGTCCATCTCAATTAGAAATATTTCATCTTCGGTTACAGTTGATAACTGTTAAGGGTGCGACTAGCTTTGAAGACCTGAGAACAGTTGATGGGAAATTATATGATACGTATCACGATACATGCTTGGCATTAGGACTTATTGAAGATGATCAAGAATGGGATCGGTCTTTGACGGAGGGGAAAATTTGGATGATGCCACGGCAACTAAGAAATTTGTTTGTACGGATTTTATTATATTGTCATCCTAACCATCCGGAAACATTATGGGAGAAATTTAAAGACGCTCTCTGTTTGAAATCAATTACGATTTGATGAGCCGGGTGGTCGGGAGGAAAACTACAATTGGCAGATCCTCAATTCTTGAGACCTGGGGCCATCGACCTCATCATTGGAGCTGACGCCTATGGGAAAATCATCGGAGAGAAAATCATCAGGTTTGAGAAAACCGAACTTATTGCTCAGCAGACCATTTTTGGCTGGGTAGTATCGGGACCAGTTTGTTGTAACGACTGCGTGGCCAAATCATCCTTCAAAACCTCAACGCAGACGGCGAATCAACAATTATTAGAACTCCTAAAAAAGTTCTGGCTCCAGGAGCTACCGGATACATCATCAACAGTTGTCATGAGCAAAGCTGAAGCCGAATGCGAACAACACTTTATCGAGACTCATCAGAGGGATTCGTCGGGACGTTATGTCGTGCGTCTCCCCTTTAAATCATCACCAGCCGCCTTGGGAGATATAGCTTCAACGGCCAAGAAACGGCTATCTAAGCTATTGGGAAAATTATCATCAGATCCAGTCACTCATACCCTCTATAAGAAATTCATCGAAGAGTACAAGGCCCTGGACCACATGCAGCGAGCACCTTCAACTTCAGAACCAAAGCAGGCATATTACTTGCCTCATCATGGAGTGCTTAAACCAGACAGCACGACCACAAAATTGAGAGTGGTGTTCAACCAACGGTGAAAGTGTTGGGACTATGCTGACAGCCCCACACGGACACCTTCCACTACAAAGCAAAGACATTCACCGAGGACACCATCACCAAGCGCGTAACCTTGTCCGAGATTGCGCAAATCTACGATCCATTGGGACTCATCGTGCCTGTGATCGTCACGGCAAAGATACTCATCCAGGAATTATGGCTGCTTAAACTTAACTGGGACGATCCACTTCCAGATGACTACAAGGATCGCTGGAAATCATTCAGAGAGCAACTTCAACACTTGAGCAGCCTATCAATACCACGTTGGCTGCATCTATCGCCCGGTACATCGGAAATTCAACTTCATGGATTTGCGGACGCATCAAATCTGGCAATGGGCGCATCGGTCTATCTCCGTACATCCGCAGCGACATCGGGAACGTCTGTCACTTTGGTTTGTGCCAAGACCAAGGTGGCACCCCTCAAGAAAAAGACCATTTCAAGACTGGAGCTCACGGCAGCAGTCATGGTCACAGAACTCGTGGCTTATGTCAAAAGGGCTTTGGAATTGGACAACATCGAAATTTATCTATGGAGCGACTCATCGGTAGCCATCACCTGGATCAACGGGAACCCTGCCCGTTGGAAGGATTTCGTACAGAACAGGGTTCTTAAGATACGAGATACCCTGCCCTCTGCAACTTGGAGACACATCAATGGGAAGGAGAATCCGGCGGACTGCGCATCAAGGGGTCTCACCCCGAAACAACTGGCGGAGCACCATCTATGGTGGACAGGGCCATCATGGCTTGTCCTGCCACCAGACCAATGGCTAGCATCATCAATGGACCTAGCATCATCAACAGAGGTATCATCAGAAGCGGCACAGGAAGCGAGGCCGCCCATCATCAGCTCACATCCAGTGCAGATTGCCGAGGCAAATGCGCTAATCATCAGATACTCATCACTCACAAAGCTACTGCGGGTTACAGCCTGGGTAAACCGCGTAGCAAAACGCTTCAGAAGATAGCCGCTACCCGATTCTCCACAATTGGAACCAGAGGAACTCGAAGAGGCGAGACTGTTTTGGGTCAGATACACGCAGCAGCTCTACTTCGAGGCAGAAGTTAACACGCTGAGGGACGGAAACCCCTTGCGGCCAATCATCGTATGGCAACATTGACGCCATACATGGATAACGACGTCATGCGATTGGGCGGACGTCTAAGACGATCAACATTGGATCCGGAGGAGAAGAATCCAATCATTCTTCCCCGTCACTCGCCATTATCATCGCTCATCATCGCGGAGGCTCATCAACGGAGCTGCCATGGAGGAACTCAACTAACTTTGGCACACATCAGACAGAGGTACTGGATCATCGGGGGACGAGCTCCAGTACGCTCCCACATCATCAAATGCGTAATTTGCGCACGTCATCGAGCATTGAGGGCTCAACAGCTGATGGGACAGCTGCCAACACGACGAGTGACACCATCGAGGGTCTTTCTCCACTCAGGAGTAGACTTCGCAGGCCCAATCAACATCCTGAGATGGAGAGGATCAGGGGCAAGCAAGACAATGTACAAGGCTTACATCTGTCTGTTTGTATGTTTTGCTACTTCAGCAACACATCTGGAACTGGTAACGGACCTCACAGCGGAGGGATTCATCGCAGCGTACAAACGCTTCACATCGAGACGGGGCATCTGTGCAACCTGTCCAGCGACAGGGGTGTCAACTTCATCGGGGCAGAGAGAGAACTTCAAAGGTTATTCGACCAGGCATCAAGCGAATCGGCAACTATCAGGGATCAGCTAGCATCCGACGGAACGAAATGGAAATTTAACCCTCCTCACTCGCCGCACATGGGAGGCAAGTGGGAGGCTGCAGTGAAATCAACGAAATATCATCTACGAAGGGTCATCGGAACCTCGACCTTGACGTACGAAGAATTTACGACTCTTCTGACGCAAGTCGAGGCCATACTTAACTCTCGACCACTCTGCCCACTCACAAACGACCCGCAGGACACATCAGCCCTGACACCAGGACACTTCATCATAGGAGAAGCGCTCACGATAATTCCAGAGCCTTCACTTCAGCAGATCAACACAGCAAGACTGAACAGATGGCAAATCATCTCCCAGAGGCTTCAGAATTTCTGGGAACACTGGGCACGAGAGTGCATTCATCGTTACCAGCAAATTTATCGGTGGAAGCAGCCAACGAACGAAGGGTCGTTGGTCCTCATCATTGACGAGCGGGAGCCACCAGCCAAGTGGCCTCTGGCTCGAGTCATCGCAATTCATCCGGGACAAGACAACCTGACCAGAGTTGTCACACTGAGGAAAGGCAACCAGGAGACTCAACGGTCCATCCACAGGCTGGTGCCTTTGCCAATCAACGACGACCTTTTGGAAGGTCAACAGTGATACGTCATCATAATCATCAGCCATACATCGTCACCTGGAGGTGACGCAGGGCGGGCGGGATGTTGAAAATCATCCCTCAGTCGGGCTAAATGTCGAATTTTGCTCGCTCGGAAACCTTCGGGCATCGACGAACACGCACGAGGACGATCGTGCGTGTCGTATCTTTAGTACGCCATCGAACCTCATCGAGTGACAGTGCCGGAAAATCATCGCAACTATTATCGAACATTAATCGCAAATCATCTTTCTTTGTTAAGTTGTATACAGTCCACTCGGAAATCATCTATTTATTAAACTCTGTGTTGTGTAATTTTCAGTGCATAGTAATTTGTTTATTAAAGAAAACTTATCAAATTACCTCCGGCAAATTATCAAACCGTTAATCCGAACCTCACT
>NW_021681435.1:0-156 GCF_001412515.2 Diachasma alloeum
ATTGGAGGTTCCTTAGGTAGTAAGATAATGATTTTTCAATCGGCTCACCACAGAGGGTGGAATGGGGGGTCCCTTGAACATTGTGCAAACCAGTCTCGGATCGAGTCTCGGACGAGAGTAGCGATACGAGAATGGTTTAGTAATTAACAAATGAGT
>NW_021681435.1:322-711 GCF_001412515.2 Diachasma alloeum
TGCACATTGAGTTTCAAGAGAATGATTTTTCAATCGGCTATCGATAGAGGGAGGAATGGGGGGTCCCTAGAACATTGTGGATCGCAGTCTCGCATGGAGTCTCGGACGCGAGTAGGGATACGAGAGTGGTTTATTAATTGACGAATGAGTTTGTTAATTATTTTTTATTAATTGAGGGTACTTGGAGGGCTATTTGAGCGTTACTTGTACATTGCGGAAAGCACTCTCGCATGTAGTCTCGGACGAGAGTAGCGATACGAGAGTGGTTTAGTAATTAACAAATGAGTTAGTTAATTATTTTTGATTAATTGGAGGTTCCTCATTTAGTAAGGTAATGATTTTTCAATCGTCTCACGACAGAGGGAGGAATGAGGGGTCCCTTGAACATT
>NW_021681435.1:6470-7407 GCF_001412515.2 Diachasma alloeum
ACGAATGAGTTTGTTAATTATTTTTTATTGATTGTGGGTTCTTCAGGTTCTAAGATAATAATTTTTCAATCGGCTCACGGCAGAGGGAGGAATGGGGGGTGTCTTGAACATTGCGGAAATCAGTCTCGGGTCGAGTCTCGGATGAGAGTGACGATACGAGAGTAGTTTAGTAATTAACAAATGAGTTTGTTAATTATTTTTGATTAATTGGAGGTTCTTTAGGTAGTAAGATAATGATTTTTCAATCGGCTCACGGCAGAGGGAGGCATGAGGGGTCCCTTGAACATTACGGAAACCAGTCTCGGATCGAGTCTCGGACGAGAGTAGCGATCCGAGAGTGGTTTATTAATTGACGAATGAGTTTGTTAATTATTTTTTATTGATTGTGGGTTCTTCAGGTTCTAAGATAATAATTTTTCAATCGGCTCACGGCAGAGGGAGGAATGGGGGGTGTCTTGAACATTGCGGAAATCAGTCTCGGGTCGAGTCTCGGATGAGAGTGACGATACGAGAGTAGTTTAGTAATTAACAAATGAGTTTGTTAATTATTTTTTATTAATTGGATGCACATTGAGTTTCAAGAGAATGATTTTTCAATCGGCTCACGACAGAGTGAGGAATAGGGGGTCCCTTGAACATTGTGCAAACCAGTCTCGGATCGAGTCTCGGACGAGAGTAGCGATACGAGAGTGGTTTAGTAATTAACAAATGAGTTTGTTAATTATTTTTTATTGATTGGCGGTTCTTCAGGTACTAAGATAATGATTTTTCAATGGGCTCACGGTAGAGGAAGGAATGGGGGGTCCCTTGAACACTGCGGAAACCAGTCTCGGATCGAGTCTCGGACGAGAGTAGCGATACGAGAGTGGTTTATTAATCAACAAATGAGTTTGTTAATTATTTTTGATTAATTGGAGGTTCCTTAGGTAGTAAGATA
>NW_021681435.1:7576-8107 GCF_001412515.2 Diachasma alloeum
AGTGGTTTATTAATTGACGAATGAGTTTGTTAATTATTTTTTATTAATTGAGGGTACTTGGAGTAGCAAGATAATGGTTTTCAAAGGTTCTATCAGTAGAGGGGGCTATTTTAGGGTTACTTGTACATTGCTGCAAGCAGACTCGCCTGGAGTCTCGGACGAGAGTAGCGATACGTGAGTGGTTTAGTAATTAACAAATGAGTTTGTTAATTATTTTTTATTAATTGGATGCACATTGAGTTGCAAGAGAATGATTTTTCAATCGACTCACGACAGAAGGAGGAATGGGGGATCTCTTGAACATTGCGGAAAGCAGTCTCGGATGGAGTCTCGGACGAGTGTAGCGATACAAGACTGGTTTATTAATTGACGAATGAGTTTGTTAATTATTTTTTATTAATTGAGGGTACTTGGAGTAGCAAGATAATGATTTTCAAAGGGTCTATCAGTAGAGGGGGCTATTTGAGGGTTACTTGTACATTGCTGAAAGCAGTCTCGGATGGAGTCTCGGACGAGAGTAGCGATACGAGA
>NW_021681435.1:9153-11006 GCF_001412515.2 Diachasma alloeum
TAAACCACTCTCGTATCGCTACTCTCGTCCGAGACTCCATCCGAGACTGCTTTCAGCAATGTACAAGTAACCCTCATATAGCCCTCTCTACTGATAGACCCTTTGAAAATCATTATCTTGCTACTCCAAGTACCCGCAATCAATAAAACATACTTAACAAATTCATTTGTTAATTACTCAACCACTCTCGTCCGAGACTCCATCCGAGACTGCTTTCAGCAATGTACAAGTAACACTCAAATAGCCCCCTCTACTGATAGACCCTTTGAAAATCATTATCTTGCTACTCCAAGTACCCGCAATCAATAAAACATACTTAACAAATTCATTTGTTAATTACTCAACCACTCTCGTCCGAGACTCCATCCGAGACTGCTTTCAGCAATGTACAAGTAACACTCAAATAGCCCCCTCTACTGATAGACCCTTTGAAAATCATTATCTTGCTACTCCAAGTACCCCCAATCAATAAAACATAATTAACAAACTCATTTGGTAATTATTAAACCACTCTCGTATCACTACTCTCGTCCGAGACTCGATCCGAGACTGGTTTCCGTAATGTTCAAGGGACCCCCCATTCCTCCCTCTGCCGTGAGCCGATTGAAAAATCATTATCTTACTACCTAAGGAACCTCCAATTAATAAAAAATAATTAACAAACTCATTTGTTAATTACTAAACCACTCTCGTATCGCTACTCTCGTCCGAGACTCGATCCGAGACTGGTTTCCGTAATGTTGAAGGGACCTCTCATTCCTCCCTCTGCCGTGACCCGATTGAAAAATCACTCTCTTGCAACTCAATGTGCATCCAATTAATAAAAAATAATTAACGAACTTATTTGTTAATTACTAAACCACTCTCGTATCGCTACTCTCGTCCGAGACTCGATCCGAGACGGGTTTCCGTAATGTTCTTGGGATCCCCCATTCCTCCCTCTATCGATAGCCGATTGAAAAATCATTCTCTTGCAACTCAATGTGCATCCAATTAATAAAAAATAATTAACAAACTCATTCGTCAATTAATAAACCACTCTCGTATCGCTACTCTCGTCCCAGACTCGATCCGAGACGGGTTTCCGTAATGTTCTTGGGATCCCCCATTCCTCCCTCTGTCGTGAGCCGATTGAAAAATCATTCTCTTGCAACTCAATGTGCATCCAATTAATAAAAAATAATTAACAAACTCATTTGTTAATTAATAAACCACTCTCGTATCGCTACTCTCGTCCCAGACTCGATCCGAGACTGGTTTCCGCAATGTTCAAGGGACCCCCCATTCCTCCCTCTGCCGTGAGCCGATTGAAAAATCATTATCTTAGTACCTGAAGAACCCCCAATCAATAAAAAATAATTAACAAACTCATTCGTCAATTAATAAACCACTCTCGTATCGTTACTCTCGTCCGAGACTCGATCCGAGACTGATTTCCGCAATGTTCAATGGACGCCCCATTCCTCCCTCTACCGTGAGCCGATTGAAAAATGATTATCATACTACCTAAGGAACCCCCAATTAATTAAAAATAATTAACAAACTCATTTGTTAATTACTAAACCACTCTCGTATCGCTACTCTCGTCCGAGACTGGATCCGAGACTGGTTTCCGTAATGTTGGAGGGACCTCTCATTCCTCCCTCTGCCGTGAGCCGATTGAAAAATCATTCTCTTGCAACTCAATGTGCATCCAATTAATAAAAAATAATTAACAAACTCATTTGTTAATTACTAAACCACTCTCGTATCGCTACTCTCGTCCGAGACTGGATCCGAGACTGGTTTCCGTAATGTTGGAGGGACCTCTCATTCCTCCCTCTGCCGTGAGCCGATTGAAAAATCATTCTCTT
>NW_021681435.1:11227-18486 GCF_001412515.2 Diachasma alloeum
ATCCGAGACTGGTTTCCGCAATGTTCAAGGGACCCCCCATTCCTTCCTCTGCCGTGAGCCGATTGAAAAATCATCATCTTAGTACCTGAAGAACTCCCAATCAATAAAAAAAAATTATCAAACTCATTCGTCAATTGATAAACCACTTTCGTACCGCTACTCTTGTCCGAGACTCGATCCGAGACTGGTTTCCGCAATGTTCAAGGGACCCCCCATTCCTCCCTCTGCCGTGAGCCGATTGAAAAATCATTATCTTAGTACCTGAAGAACCCCCAATCAATAAAAAATAATTAACAAACTCATTCGTCAATTAATAAACCACTCTCGGATCGCTACTCTCGTCCGAGACTCGATCCGAGACTGGTTTCCACAATGTTCAAGGGACCCCCCATTCCTCCCTCTATCGATAGCCGATTGAAAAATCATTCTCTTGAAACTCAATGTGCATCCAATTAATAAAAAATAATTAACAAACTCATTTGTTAATTACTAAACCACTCTCGTATCGCTACTCTCGTCCGAGACTCGATCCGAGACTGGTTTCCACAATGTTCAAGGGACCCCCCATTCCTCCCTCTGTCGTGAGCCGATTGAAAAATCATTATCTTACTACCTAAGGAACCTCCAATTAATCAAAAATAATTAACAAACTCATTTGTTAATTACTAAACCACTCTCGTATCGCTACTCTCGTCCGAGACTCCATCCGAGACTGCTTTCAGCAATGTTTAAGGGACCTTCACATACCCCGTCCACCGATAGACGCTCCAAAAATGTTTTTCTTGCTACTCAAAGCCCCTCTAACTAATCGGAAATGATTAAATAATTAATTTGCCAATTACTTAACCACTCTCGTATCTCTACTCTCGTCCGAGACTTGATCCGAGACTGCTTTCAGCAATGTTTAAGGGACCCTCAATTACCCTTTCTACCTACATTGGGTCCACAAAGGATTTTCAACTTATCTAATGCACCCTCAATTAATAAACAAATTGATTTGTGAAGGCATAAACAACTCTCGGATGCACTCTCGGACGAGAGTCTTTACTGGAGTTTGGCGCCCTAACCTCCGAAAATCCGAGAGTCGAATGGGTGTCCGTTCCGAGTGTCGGAGCTACTCTCGGACAGGTCTCGGACTCATCCGCAAGTGTTAAATGATCATTCTCTGGAAGCCTTTCCATGTTCTGAGGATTCACGCCCTGAATTTACTGCAGATGGCCCATCACGGGGCGCTGAGCCTTCCAGGTCTTCAGGATCGACTCAACTAGAAGAAAAGTGCCGATCGACTTCTCTGACTGTTGGGTCCGATAGAGAAATGTCTCTTCAAATTGATTTTCAAACTTGTCCAGCTAGAGAGCCCAATAAAAGCAAAACACAAGTCTCTACTCTACCCGATTCTACTACAATTCACAGTAAAATAATCAGACAGTCCCCTAAGTCTCCAGGATCAATTCAGTGCCTGAACAGTGATGACTCAACTCCTCCTCTTAATGACTCCACGGATGCATCGCCTGTTATACCTCACACGCCACCTGTTACTTTCAGAAATGTGATACCCACGGCGGATTCTCCAACACCTCCAACGAATTTTCCTTCCGTCATCAACACGCCTACGATAACTACCATCTGTTACAATGGGCAGTCGGTAGAAAACGCAATTAAATCGGTGCAACAAATTGTATTGTCTGAAGTGAAAACCAGAGGAAGACCGAAAGGGACCGATAGGAGGCCAATCGGGCTGTCAAAAGGCAAGCGGAGAGTCAAGAGTCCAGTGGTTTTAGTTTTCGATGGTAAGACGAAAATGGAAAAATTCTCCTCAAAGACACTTATTGCAAGGACTCAACAGTTGATCTCGTGGCCCGTTGATCCTGACCTTGTCCCTGCAATAGTGAATAAACAGCAACGAATTGAGTTTTTATTTTTTTTTATTCGGGGACGAATTGAGTTGTCAGATCTTGGAGATCTAACACCAACTACTTCCAGGGACTTAATTGGGAGTGACAGTATTTATGACAGCCTCATATCCGAGTTAAAAAAATACTGTGAGAGACCTGCTTATCTGAAGGTCAGAAATTGTATTTTAAAAAAACAGAATGAAGGACCATGCACATGTGGCTCTTGCAAATTCCCTGTTGAAGAATCCTGTTTGGAGTGCGATTCCTGTTTGCTCTGGCACCATTTCGAATGCGTCGAAATAAGAACAGCTCCAACAGTATGATTTTGTCCAAATTGTCAATAGGCATAGGACGATAACAATTCAGTAGCAGAGTGCTAAAACGAGATAAGTGTATTTTCTATGTCTTCTGAAATCTCGTATTATCGCAGTAAGGGATGATTTTAAGAGAAAATGTCAGTAAAATTTTTGGTTAGAAAATTAATCAGCTACAAAAATGATTAAGTGACTTTTTCTACTAAAATTACTCGTTACTGAGATAATCCGAGTTTTACGAAGATAGAAAAAATACATTTACCTCGTTTTATCACTTCGTTACAGAATTATGATTGAATTGTCATTGCTCATTTTATTAGTATGTTGTTTTGTTTTAACCCCAACCCCAGCGCAACAGCAGTCCAATCACTCTAACGCAGCCACTGAGCTATCCAGGTTCTCGGAAATGATGCAGTTCAAACCGACTGTTGGAGTTGGAACTGTTCTCGTTGTCAATTTGCCACCACAGCCTGGGTATCCCCCAGCCTATTTATGGAACAACAGGGGTCAGAAATTCCCCCAGCTTCCCCTCAAATTTAGCCGCAGCGGCTACTCCTGCAGTCCGACTCGTTGATATGGCAGTTGCTTCTCCAGTGAATCATTATCCTGGAAGGCAGAGTACGTCTTCACCAGTGCTGACAGGCACCATAAGCAGCACTGGCTCCTCAATCAGAGCATCGATACCTCGACTCTGTCATCTTAGTTATCTCATCTTCAGTAGTGGGGCGAGAGACTTCAGCCCACTCCTGGACAGCCCAGCGAGTGCTCAATCTGCTACGATAGTATCCTCTACATGTGTGGACACATGTGCATGTGCTATCCCTGCGCCATTCAGCAGCGGAGTGGCAAGGGAGGGGGACATTGTCTTCTCTGTCGTGCACCGATTAGGGATGTCATCAGGATCTACAGGTCGTGAAAATACAGGCATTTTTTTTTTTACTGTCTTTTGTGCGCTTTTTTCGTCGTGGTCTCAAAGTTTATTCTTCAATAAGACCATTCTATTGGGTTGTGAAATACAATGGGTTGTTTTTTTTTAAGATCCGGAGATTTAATATAATAATATTCGTTTGAATTACACTTAAAATTAATGTCATGAATAGATTATTAAAAAAATGCAATATCTTCCATAATAAAGTTCTATGCAACATTTTTTTGTATTACTTCTGTTTTTCATTAAATTATTGTTCTGACTGGAAGTGACAGTTCATGCGTGACAGGTTAGGGCTAGAGTACAGCGGGATATCTCTTTCGCTTTTGTCAAAATGTCAATGACACTTTCAGTTGAGTTAACAGAAAGATCATAATCTATGATTTTCCTTTACAAAAAAATGCACTCCCTACCCTGTGCGGTGAACCGGTACTGAGTGTAATTGATGAAATTATTTTTTAAATATTTATTTAAAAAAATAAGATTCCTAGTCTTCCCCCTGTTACGTCATTGGCCGTTCATAACTAGGTGGCGTTGTATGCACCTAGCGGTCAATTTGAATATTACCTTAATCAGAATAATTAGATAATAATTTAATTTCCATTCTTTCATTGAATTCAATACTGCGTAGTTTGGGCACGTGTTCTTTTGGTGGACAATGACGTCTCATTTCAACTCTCAAATACAGAGCTCTCTATTCATCCGAGAAATAACATAAACAGTTTAAATAAACGAAAGAAATAAACCGAGTTAATATAAATATTGTAGGCCTGTTGATTTTCTGGCGTCGCCATAAACACATAAAATTCAGACGTAAACTTCTCGAGAAAGGTCCATGACTAATCCCAACAGATCTCCCTTTGTATCCTTTGTATTAAACCCAAGAACGTCATTTTCTGCCGGTCACACGTGCGTCCCAAATTCTAGAACGTGGATGGGGGTGGCTGGCAACAGTTGACTGCGTCACAACGTTGCCCAGCCCCTCCCCACCACTTTTTGAGTCTAGCATTTAAGATATCACTAAAACATAAGAAAGAGAGAGAATGCGTGCGCAATCTGAAAAGAGTGGGAGTTATAGGACCCACGAAAGGGACGTTTTGAATAAGTTAAGTCAGTTCGACGAGTCCGGTTTTAGAGTGCAGATCTCCAAAATATAAATCAATGTCTAGTGAAAGTTAATACAGTTTTGATAGTTAAATAAATAGTTTACGTGCTCTCCCGAAGCACTCAGTATTTTTCATTCAATATCAAATATTTCCTTATCCCAATTTTTCCACGAATGAGGATTCATCAATTATTCTTTGGATTATTAATTGGACTTCGTTGGATTGCCCATCCGGGCTTCAGCTGTAAAACGTTCCTGCCTTCCTTTTTTTTCGCCGATTCAAAACTTGGCGCTGTTTTCCTAGTGACATCTGGGAGGACATAACAACTGGTGACAGCGGTGGGATTCGCAGCGTTCAATAAGTCCGATTTGAAAATTCTGCGAATTTTCATTGTTCAACTTCAACTACGAGACTTCAAGGAACTGACAACCTGGACACCCCATCTTCAAGGATAGAAAAAGCAGATTATAGTTCAGTGATAGTGAAAGAATTAAAGTGAAACACTATTGGAATACAGTGAAATCAGTATAAGGAAAAATTGTAAGTCTAGAGCATAAGTTAAATATTAGTTTCGGGGTTCGGACACCAAGGTATCTCACTCAGCTTTTCCGCGGTTTTACTGAGTTTTTACGAAAAGATATCTTGCAGAGCCAGACGGCCGCGGCCGCGTCCACCCGATGGAGAGAGCACAATCATATTTAGAAAAAGAGAGCATAAGATAGAATTTTAATGAATAGTCGAACTGAAAATTTATTATGAGAATAGTGTTTTATTGAATTTTAGTGGTCTTGTAAAATTATAATCATGTCGTTTTCAATGGGTTCATGGGTAATTGAGGAGGTAACAGAGAATAATTATGGAAATAGTGAGACACTAAATAATAATAAGAGTAATAGCGAACCTAATGAAACGAATGATATTCAACGTAATGAAACAAATATGCAAAACAATACCGAGAGTAGAGAAACATCAGTGCAAAATGTTAATGGGGGTAATCAGAATGTATCACAAAATGAGACACAAGTAATTGAGGCAACCACGCGAAATGAAGATGAACAAGGACGAATTTCAGATAAATCTCTAATGATTACAGCGTCAGGGGTAGCGATGATTAATACAGGTAATGGGAGTGATAGCATATCGACAAGTGGCATCAGTGGCGCTGGGAGTAGCAATGGTTTTATCACATCTAATATCACTCCGAGTCATCATCAACAAACTGTTGGGAATAATGGAAATTCATATTTGCCAATTAAAGACGCGAAAGACATGATTCCGAAATTTGATGGGGAAAATATGCCGGTATTGATGTTTATCGAGCTTTGTGAACACGCTGTTCTTTCAGCTCACCCTTTGCAGAGGACTTACTTGACTCAATTCATTAAATCACGAATTCACGGTAAAGCAAGTACTTATGTCTCTAATCTTTCAGGATTGTCTCTTACAGAATTGGTTACGAATTTAAAACGAGCATTGGCACCGCGTCGAACTCTTTCACAATGGCAAGCTCTTCTAGCTAGTATATGTCAGAAACCAAAAGAAAATATCATGGACTTTGTAACCAGAATAAATGAGATTTTACGTGGAACAGAAGAGGTGATCAATGAAAAATATCCAAATGGAACAAATATGGGGTTGTTGAGTAGCGTTCGAGAGGGGGCGCGTGACAGTTTTGTTAGGGGTCTCAGGGGCGAATTAAGTCTACGCGTGTCGGGTAACAGACCATCCACTTTAACGCAGGCAATAGATTTAGCCATGGAGATGGAGAAAGAAGTTGAGGAAAGAGAAAAATTGTTCAACATTAAAGAGGAGAAACCGAAAAGGGAAAATGTTAGTCACTCAGAGGGAATGGATATTGATGAGGATCAAAATTACAGTCACAATAAAAATCGGAAAACTACAAATTTCAGGCATGCCCATGTTCGTTCGACTCAGGGAAATTCCAATAATTTCAGACAATTCGATCGTAAACCGATAATTTGTTTTGCTTGTGGGAAAACCGGGCATTCAAAGGGAAATTGTATGAGCAAATTCAAACCGGGATACTGTACAAATTGTAAACGTACGGGACACACTACATTCAAATGTCGTCGTAATGGCAGAAATCAAAATTTCAATTATGACAGGAGAGATCGCACGCGAGATTCAGAGGACAAATCGTCTACCGATCAAGTGAAACCCGAACAAGCGTCGGTCCATCTCAGTGAATCCAAACGTATTGTTCCACCCTGTGTAGTACTCAGTAGTGATGAATTACGTAACATGAAAATGTGACTATTAGTCGATTCAGGAGCTGATGTCAATCTTATCAAAGAGAACTGTTTATTACCTGAAAATTTCATAAATAAAAATCAGAAATATCTATTATCGGGAATTACATCAGGATCAGAGACAACACTTGGGGAAATCGTGATCAAGTTTGATTCATTTTCTTGTCCATTTCAAGTAGTCAGACACGATTTTCCATTAAAATACGATGGAATTCTGGGTTCAAAATTTTTGCGAGACGAAAAAGCAACGCTTTGTTTCACAGAAAATTGTTTAAAAATTTCCGACAAAAACATACATATTCCTTTTGGCAATCAAAATTTCAAAATTCCAGCACGAAGTAGAAAGAAAATCGGTATCAGGGTGGTTAATACTGACATTGTTGAGGGATATTTACCCAGATTGAATCTAGGCGAGAATATTTATGTAGGTGAGGCCCTAGTAAAAATTCATAAGGGTATTGCTTGGATTTACGCGATAAATTCTAATGAGGAAGAGAAAGAAATCGAAATTCCACCCCAAACAATTGAAGATGTAGATGTATGGCCGCGTAGAACAAGTAAAAATGATACCGGAAAAGAATCGGAAAATTTTGAAGTAGAGGTTTTATCGGATAGAATAAGTAAAGTTATCGACAGCCTTCATTTAAATAATTTAAATTCCGAGGAGAAAGAGAGTATAATCAGAGTATTTTCCACATTTCCATATGAGGTTCATTTGCCGGGCGATCGTTTGAAGGGTACGAACG
>NW_021681436.1:0-2005 GCF_001412515.2 Diachasma alloeum
TCAAGAGGGTCAAACTCCCTTACTTGATTATTTGATTAAGTCAATTTCACGTTACTCGGGGGGGTAACGGAGGTGATCTTTGTGCTCCGACGACCCGCAGGGACCTTTAAGGTCATAAGGGCCATACGGGTCACAAGGTACAACAAGAAACAATAGATTAGCAGGGTCAAGAGGGTCAAACTCCCTTATTTGATTATTTGATTAAGTCTAGTTCATGTTACAAGGAGGGGTAACGGAGGTGATCTTTGTGCTCCTGCGGCCCGCAGGGACATTTAAGCTCGTAAGGGCCATACGGGTCGCAAGGTACAACAAGGAACAATAGATTACGAGGGTCAAGAGGGTCAAACTCCCTTATTTGATTATTTGTTTAAGTCTATTTCATGTTACACGGAGGGGAAACGGAGGTGATCTTTGTGCTCCTGCGGCCCGCAGGGAACTTTAAGGTCATAAGGGCCATACGGGTCACAAGTTACAACAAAGAACAATAGATTGCGAGGGTCAAGAGTGTCAAACTTCCTCACTTAATTATTTGATTAAGTCTATTTCATTTTACAAGAAGGGGTAACGGAGGTGAATTTGTGCTCCTGCGGCCCGCGAAGACCTTTAAGGTCATAAGGGCCATACGGGTCACAAGGTGCAACAAGGAACAATGGATTATGAGGGTCAAGAGTGTTAACCTCCCTTACTTGATTAATTGATTAATTCTATTTCATGTTACAAGGAGGGGTAACGGAGGTGATCTTTGTGCTCCTGCGGCCCGCAGGGACCTTTAAGGTCATAAGGGCCATACGGGTCACAAAGTACAACAAGGAACAATAGATTACGAGGATCAAGACGGTCAAAATCCCTTACTTGATTATTTGATTAAGTCTATTTCATGTTACAAGGAGGGGTAACGGTGGGGATCTTTGTGCTGCTGCGGCCCGCAGGGACATTTAAGTTCATAAGAGCCATACAGGTTACAAGGTAGAACAATAAACAATAGATTAGAGGGTCAAACTCCCTAACTTGATTATTTGATTAAGCGTATTTCATGTTATAAGGAGTGGTAACGGAGGCGATGTTCGTCCTCCTGCGGCCCGCAGGGAATTTTAAGTTCATAAGGGCCATACGGGTCACACGGTACAACAAGGAACAATAGATTACGAGTGTCAAGAGGATCAAACTGCCTTACGGAAAATTTTTCAGCAGGATTGTTGCTGTTGAAAAGTCCCTTTAATGTGTAAGAGAGCTACTCCCCAGATTATCCGCCGTTACTCCGTCTAGTAACATGTAATAATACGTTGAACGGAAACTTTTTCAGCAGGATTGTTGCTGTTGAAAAGTCCCTTTAATGTGTAAGAGAGCTACTCCCCAGATTATCCGCCGTTACTCCGTCTAGTAACATATGACAATACGGTGAATGGAAACTTTTTCAGCACGATTGTTGCTGTTGAATAGTCCCTTTAATATGCAAGAGAGCTACTACCCAGATTATCCGCCGTTACTCCGTCTAGTAACATGTAATAATACGTTGAACGTAAAGTTTTTCAGCAGGATTTTTGCTGTTGAAAAGTCCTTTTAAACTGTAAGAGAGCTACTCCCCAGATTATCCGCCGTTACTCCGTCTGGTAACATGTAATAGTACGTTGAACGGAAACTTTTTTCAGCACGATTGTTGTTGTTAAAAAGTCCGTTTAAATTGTAAGAGAGCTACTCCCCAGATTATCCGCCGTTACTCCGTCTAGTAACATGTAATAATACGTTGAACGGAAACTTTTTCAACAGGATTGTTGCGGTTGAAAACTCCCTTTAAAGTTTAAGAGACCTACTCCCCAGATTATCGGCCGCTACTCCGTCTAGTAAAATGTAATAATACGTTGAACGGAAACTATTTCAGCAGGATTGTTGCTGTTGACAAGTCACTTTAAACTATAAGAGAGCTATTCCCCTGATTATCCGCCGTTACTCCGTCTAGTAACATCTAATAATACGTTGAACGGAAACTTTTTAAGCAGGATTGTTG
>NW_021681436.1:2030-4201 GCF_001412515.2 Diachasma alloeum
CATGTAATAATACGTTGAACGGAAACTTTTTTCAGCAGTAATGTTGCTGTTGAAAAGTCCCTTTAAAGGGTAAGAGAGCTACTCCCCAGATTACCCGCCGTTACTCCGTCTAGTGACATGTAATAATACGTTGAACGTAAAGTTTTTCAGCAGGATTTTTGCTGTTGAAAAGTCCTTTTAAACTGTAAGAGAGCTACTCCCCAGATTATCCGCCGTTACTCCGTCTGGTAACATGTAATAGTACGTTGAACGGAAACTTTTTTCAGCACGATTGTTGTTGTTAAAAAGTCCGTTTAAATTGTAAGAGAGCTACTCCCCAGATTATCCGCCGTTACTCCGTCTAGTAACATGTATTAATATGTTGAACGGGAACTTTTTCAGCAGGATTGTTGCTGTTGAAAAGTCCCTTTAAAGTGTAAGAGAGCTACTCCCCAGATTATCCGCCGTTACTCCGTCTAGTAACATGTAATAATACGTTGAACGGAAACTTTTTCAACAGGATTGTTGCGGTTGAAAACTCCCTTTAAAGTTTAAGAGACCTACTCCCCAGATTATCGGCCGCTACTCCGTCTAGTAAAATGTAATAATACGTTGAACGGAAACTATTTCAGCAGGATTGTTGCTGTTGACAAGTCACTTTAAACTATAAGAGAGCTATTCCCCTGATTATCCGCCGTTACTCCGTCTAGTAACATCTAATAATTCGTTGAAAGGAAACTTTTTCAGCAGGATTGTTGCTGTTGAAAAGTCCCTTTAAAGTGTAAGAGAGCTACTCCCCAGATTATCCGCCGTTACTCCGTCTAGTAACATGTAATAATACGTTGAACTGAAACTTTTTCAGCAGGATTGTTCCTTTGAGGAGTCCCTTCAAAGTGTAAGACAGCTACTCTCCAGATTATCGACCGTTACTCCGTCTAGTAAAATGAAATAATACGTTGAACGGAAACTCTTTCAGCAGTATTGTTGCTGTTGACAATTCACAGTAAAGTGTCAGAGAGCTACTCCCCAGATTATCCGCCGTTACTCCGTCTAGTAACATGTAATAATACGTTGAACGGAAACTTTTTTCAGCCGGATAGTTTCTGTTGAAAAGTCCCTTTAAACTGTCAGAAAGCTACTCCCCAGATTATCCGCCGGTACTCCGTCTAGTAACATGTAATTATACGTTGAACGGAAACTATTTTCAGCAGGATTATTGCTGTCGAAAAGTCCCTTTAAAATGTAAGAGAGCTACTCCCCAGATTATCCGCCGTTACTCCGTCTAGTAACATGTAATAATACGTTGAACGGAAACTTTTTAAACAGGATTTTTGCTGTTGAAAAGTCCCGTTAAAGTGTAAGAGAGCTACTCCCCAGATTATCGGCCGTTACTCCGTCTAGTAAAATGTAATCATACGTTGAACGGAAACTCTTTCAGCAGGATTGTTGCTGTTGAAAAGTTCCTTTAAAGTGTAAGAGAGTCTAGTGACATGTAATAATACGTTGAACTGGAACTTTTTCAGCAGGCTTGTTGCTGTTGACAAGTCCCTTTAAAGTGTAAGAGGGCTACTCCCCTGATTATCCGCCGTTACTCCGTCTAGTGACATGTAATGATACGTTGTACGGAAACTTTTTCAGCAGGTTTGTTGCTGTTGACAAGTCCCCTTAAATTGTAAGAGAGTTACTCCCCAGATTATCCGCCGTTTCCCCGTCTATTAACATGTAATAATACATTGAACGGAAAATTTTTCAGCACGATTGTTGCTGTTGAAAGTTCCCTTCAAATTGTAAGAGAGCTGCTCCCCAGATTATCCGCCGTTACTCCGTCTAGTAACATGTAAAAATACGTTGAACGGAAATTTTTCAGCAGGATTGTTGCTGTTGAAATGTTCCGTTAAAGTGTAAGAGAGCTACTCCCCAGATTATCCGCCGTCACTCCGTCTAGTAACATGTTTTAGTACGTTGAACGGAACCTTTTTTCATCAGGATTGTTGCTGTTGAAAAGTCCCTTTAAAGTGTAAGAGAGCTACTCCCCAGATTATCAGCCGTTACTCCGTCAAGTAACATGTACTGATACGTTGAACGGAAACTTTTTCAGCAGGATTGTTGCTGTTGAAAAGTCCCTTTAACGTGTAAGTGAGCCACTCCCCAGATTATCCGCCGTTACTCCGTCTAGTAACATGTAATAATAC
>NW_021681436.1:4341-48051 GCF_001412515.2 Diachasma alloeum
GGAAACTTTTTCAGCAGGATTATTGCAGTTGAAAAGTCCCTTTAACGTGTAAGAGAGCTACTCCCCCGTTTA
Organism: Diachasma alloeum; assembly: GCF_001412515.2. Taxonomy (NCBI): domain Eukaryota; kingdom Metazoa; phylum Arthropoda; class Insecta; order Hymenoptera; family Braconidae; genus Diachasma; species Diachasma alloeum. The sequence continues at coordinate 4,414 of NW_021681436.1, forward strand.
TCCGCCGTTACTCCGTCTAGTAACATGTAATAATACGTTGAACGGAAACTTTTTCAGCAGGATTGTTGCTGTTGACAAGTCCCTTTAAAGTGTAAGAGAGCTACTCCCCAGATTATCCGCCGTTACTCCGTCTAGTAACATGTAATAATACGTTGAACGGAAACTTTTTCAGCAGGATTGTTGCTGTTGAAAAGTCCCTTTAAAGTGTAAGAGAGCTACTCCCCAGATTATCCGCCGTTACTCCGTCTAGTGACATGTAATAATACGTTGAACGGAACCTTTTTCAGCAGGATTGTTGCTTTTGAGAAGTCCCTTTAAAGTGTAACAGAGCTACTCCCCAGATTATCGTCCGTTACTCCGTCCAGTAAAATGTAATAATACGTTGAACGGAAAGTCTTTCATCAGGATTGTTGCTGTTGACAATTCCCTTTAAAGTGTAAGAGAGCTACTCCCCAGATTATCCGCCGTTACTCCGTCTAGTAACATGTAATAATACGTTGAACGGAAACTCTTTCAGCAGGATTGTTGCTATTGACAATTCCCTTTAAAGTGTAAGAGAGCTACTCCCCAGATTATCGTCCGTTACTCCGTCCAGTAAAATGTAATAATACGTTGAACGGAAACTCTTTCAGCAGGATTGTTGCTATTGACAATTCCCTTTAAAGTGTAAGAGAGCTACTCCCCAGATTATCCGCCGTTACTCCGTCTAGTAACATGTAATAATACGTTGAACGGAAACTTTTTTGAGCAGGATTGTTGCTGTTTAAAAGTCCCTTTAAAGTGTAAGAGAGCTACTCCCCAGATTATCCGCCGTTACTCCGTCTAGTAACATGTAATAATACGTTTAACGGAAACTTTTTCCAGCAGGATTGCTTTTGTTGAAAAGTCCCTTTAAAGTGTAAGAGAGCTACTCCCCTGATTATCCGCCGTTACTCCGTCTAGTACCATGTAATAATACGTTGAACGGAAACTTTTTCAACAGGTTTGTTGTTGTTGAAAAGTCCCTTTAAAGTTTAAGAGCGCTACTCCCCATATTATCCGCCGTTACTCCGTCTAGTAACATGTAATAATACGTTGAACGGAAACTTTTTCAGCAGGATTGTTGCTGTTGAAAAGTCCCTTTAAAGTGTAAGAGAGCTACTCCCCAGATTATCCGCCGTTACTCCGTCTAGTAACATGTAATAATACGTTGAACGGAAACTTTTTCAGCAGGATTGTTGCTGTTTAAAAGTCCCTTTAAAGTGTAAGAGAGCTACTCCCCAGATTATCCGCCGTTACTCCGTCGAGTAACATGTAATAATACGTTTAACGGAAACTTTTTCCAGCAGGATTGCTTTTGTTGAAAAGTCCCTTTAAAGTGTAAGAGAGCTACTCCCCTGATTATCCGCCGTTACTCCGTCTAGTACCATGTAATAATACGTTGAACGGAAACTTTCTTCAGCAGGATTGTTGCTGTTGAAAAGTCCCTTCAAATTTTAAGAGAACTACTCCCCAGGTTATCCGCCGCTACTCCGTCTAGTAACATGTAATAATCCGTTGAACGGAAACTTTTTTCAGCCGGATTGTTCCTGTTGAAAAGTCCCTTTAAAGTGTAAGGGAGCTACTCCCCTGATTATCCGCCGTTAGTCCGTCTACTAACATGTAATAATACGTTGAACAGAAACTTTTTTCAGCAGGATTGGTGCTGTTGAAAAGTCCCTTTAATGTGTGAGAGAGCTACCCCCCAGATTCTCCGCCGTTACTCCGTCTAGTAACATATAATCATACGTTGAACTGAAACTTTTTTTTGCAGGATCGTTGCTTTTGAAAAGTCCCTTTAAAATGTAGTGGTCGCGAAACAAAATACCCGATACTGTCGAGGTGCGCAAAGCTGACAATGGAGCCTCGCTCCAACTTGTTTCGATACGATGTCCCGCCTTCAATGCCGAACGTCCAGCTTTATGGTTCTCCCAGGTCGATGAACAGATTCATCTATTCGGGATTAACGATGAAGTACGAGGTATTACTATGCCTCATCTCATCTCGATCCCAAGGCCGCTGCTGAGGTGCAGGATATCCTCCTAAATGTGCCTGCCGAGACACCGTACACACGTCTCAAGAAGGCGCTCGTCGAACGCCTCACGCTCTCCCGGGACGCACGANAATTATCCGCCTGTACTCCGTCTTGTAACATGTAATAATACGTTGAACGGAAACTTTTTTCAGCAGGATTATTGCAGTTGAAAAGTCCCTTTAACGTGTAAGAGAGCTACTCCCCCGTTTATCCGCCGTTACTCCGTCTAGTAACATGTAATAATACGTTGAACGGAAACTTTTTCAGCAGGATTGTTGCTGTTGAAAAGTCCCTTTAAATTTTAAGAGAACTACTCCCCAGGTTATCCGCCGCTACTCCGTCTAGTAACATGTAATAATCCGTTGAACGGAAACTTTTTTCAGCCGGATTGTTCCTGTTGAAAAGTCCCTTTAAAGTGTAAGGGAGCTACTCCCCTGATTATCCGCCGTTAGTCCGTCTACTAACATGTAATAATACGTTGAACAGAAACTTTTTTCAGCAGGATTGGTGCTGTTGAAAAGTCCCTTTAATGTGTGAGAGAGCTACCCCCCAGATTCTCCGCCGTTACTCCGTCTAGTAGCATATAATCATACGTTGAACTGAAACTTTTTTTTGCAGGATCGTTGCTTTTGAAAAGTCCCTTTAAAATGTAGTGGTCGCGAAACAAAATACCCGATACTGTCGAGGTGCGCAAAGCTGACAATGGAGCCTCGCTCCAACTTGTTTCGATACGATGTCCCGCCTTCAATGCCGAACGTCCAGCTTTATGGTTCTCCCAGGTCGATGAACAGTTTCATCTATTCGGGATTAACGATGAAGTACGAGGTATTACTATGCCTCATCTCATCTCGATCCCAAGGCCGCTGCTGAGGTGCAGGATATCCTCCTAAATGTGCCTGCCGAGACACCGTACACACGTCTCAAGAAGGCGCTCGTCGAACGCCTCACGCTCTCCCGGGACGCACGACTCTAGCCGCTGCTCGACCGAGATTTATTGGGTGACAGGAAGCCCTCGCAATTCCTGCTTCATCTCAGGAGTCTCGACGACACGGTTCCTGACAACATTTTATGCACTAAGTAGTTCAGCCGACTGCCGATGACGACGCAATCCATCCTGGCGTCACGAACGGACATGGCTCTCGACAGGCTTGCAACACTCGCCGACAAACTGCACGAGATCGCATTGCCTATAGCCCACATGAATAACGTCCAGGAGCCAACGTCCTCAGCCCGCGAGACACCCTTTTCTTGTCTCGAAGCCACAATCTGCGAGCTGGCATCGGCCCTAAAAGGGCAAAACGTCGCACGTTCTCGCTCCCGCTCTCGATCCCGTTCTCGAGCAACCTCGCCAGCACCCGACAACAACCAGTGCTGCTATCATCGAAGATACCACGACAGGGTTAGACGTTGTAAAGCACCTTGCTCGTGGCAGGGATACGCCCCGGCGGATCGTTAGCGGCGGTTAAGTTTCTCTCTTTCCAATCCAGCCGCCTCTTCGTAACCGATCACGCACACCAAAATCCAATACTTGGTGGATACTGGCCCCGATCTTTGTACATTTCCAAAATCTCTCGGTCCTGGAGCAAAGAAACCAGTTAACTATAAGCTTATTGCAGCCAACGGCTCGACAATCAACACGTACGGCTGCATAACTCTATCGCACAACCTCGGCCTCCCGAGGGATTTCACATAGCGCTTCGTAGTGGCGAACACAACCAAACGAATTATCGGTGCCGATTTTTTGGCGCATTTCGGCATTCTACCTGACCTGAAGAACGGCTGCCTTATCGACTGAACAACTGGATTAACGACCTCATGCAAAGTGTCGCTATCCGGCATCGTCTCGGAAATCAAGGTTACGCCTGTCGATCCTTCATGCTCAGATCTCCTCGGTAAGTTTCCCAATTTAACGAAACCCGAAGGAATATCGAAATATGCCTTCCAACCAAATATGCCGAAGGAATATGTATGCCTTACAGCCAAACATTCGACGCTGTACCATATCGCCTATACACCCCGACCTCCAGTATCCAGCAAATCACGACGCCTCGCCCCCGACAAACTGAAAACGCCAAGGCGGAGTTCGACAAAATGATGCAACTGGGAATCACTCAACGTTCAAAGAGCCCCTGGTTATCTCCGCTCGGCTTGGTACCGAAAAAGTCAGGCGAATGGCGACCTTGTGGAGATTATAGACAACTGAACGCACGAACAATTCCGGATCGATATCCCGTTCGCGTTTTAGAGGACTTCACTGCTAATCTCGCTAGGAAAACCATCTTCTCGACGATCGACCTCGTACGCGCCTTTAATCAAATACCTGTGGCCATCGACGACGTAAACAAAACAGCTATCTTCACACCATTTGGCCTTTTCGAATTCCCGTTCATGACGTTCGGGCTGCACAAACATTTCAACGGTTTATCGACGAGTTCACACGACGCTTGGACGATTTCGCCTTTCCGTATATCGATGAAATCCTCATCGCTTCCAAGGACATCGAGTGAAATCGCAGATACCTCCACACCCTCTTTGAACGGCTCTCGAGATACGGTGTTGTAATTAATACCGCCAAGTGTCGTTGCGGCCAACCGGAGGTAGACTTCCTCGGCCATCGTATCTCGGCGCAGAGTATCTTACCGCTCCCGTCGAAGGTAGAGGCGTTCGTCAATTTTCCTCGGCCAACATCCATTCGTAAATTGCGTGAGTTCCTACGTGTGATCAATTTTTATCGCAAATTTCTTATAGATGCTGCAAGATTTCAGGCTCCTCTCCATGAATACACTCAGGATGCTAATTTCAAAGGCTCTTACCCCGTCGCCTGGACACCTGAGAGCAATACAGCTTTCACCGCCTGCAAGGAGGAGCTACGAAAAGCAACGTTACTAGTCTATAGCACTGGGAACCACTGGCATTTTTCAGCCAGAAACTACAACCTGCGCTGAGGAAACACTGCCCTTACGATCGAGAGCTCCACGCCATCTACGCTGCCGTGCGAAAGTTCCACTACATTTCCGAGGCGAGGCACGTCACGATCTTCACAGATCATAAGCCGTTGCTTCACGCCTTCGCCCAGGATCCCGATAGAGCCACGCCGTGGCAGTTCCACCGCCTGGATTTTATCGGCCAGTTTTAGACCAACATTCAGTACATGGCCGGCAAGGACAACGTTGTCGCCGATGCGCTTTCTCGTATCGAGGCAATCTCTGCTGCCGTCTCTACGAATAAGCTTCCCGAAGCTCAAGCCGCTGACGAGGAGCTCCAGCAACGTCTCCAGGGTCAACATCACGACGCTCTCGCCCTACGACCTGTCAATGTTCCAGACTGCGCCACGCGTATCTATTGCGACGTGTCTGGCGATCTGATTCGCCTTTTCGTTCCTGAGCCGCTGAGAAGAAGAATTTTCGACGCTCTCCATAGCGTTAGCCATCCTGGGGCACCAGCCTCGACGAAGCTGGTAACGCAGCGCTACGTCTGGCCCGACATCAACCAAGTTTGCCGTCTATGGGCCCGCGCGTACATCGCTTGCCAACGAAATAAGGTATCTCGTTATGTCTCATCTCCTATTCAAGATTTTCCAGGACGCACGCAGCGCTTCGAGCACATACACGTGGACATCATCGGACCGTACTTTCCGTCCAGAGGGTATCGCAACTGCCTGACGATCATAGACCGTTTCACCAGGTTCCCGGAGGCGTTTCCCATCGAGAACACTGGAGCCGAGTGTGTCGCCCGAACGCTCTTTTCTGGATGGATCTGCCGCTACGGAGTGCCGCTTCGAATTACAACCGACNGGAGGTGTTTCCCATCGAGAACACTGGAGCCGAGTGTGTCGCCCGAACGCTCTTTTCTGGATGGATCTGCCGCTACGGAGTGCCGCTTCGAATTACAACCGACCAGGGGACACAGTTTGAGAGCCAGCTGTTCAACGCTCTCGCTCGTCTTCTCGGTAGCAGACATATTCACACCACCACGTTCCATTTTCAGTCAAATGGAATGGTGGAACGTCTGCATCGTCATCTGAACGACGCCATTCACTGTCATGAAAGCGATTCGTGGGTGGACACGTTGCCTATCGTCCTTCTCGCAATTCGTGCCGCCTGGAAAGAAGACCTCGGCTCAGCTCCTGCCGACCTCGTCTTCGGTGAACCGCTCCGACTACCGGGGGAATTTCTTGTTCCCTCGCCACCACGCGGGCTACCGCCTACCAATATCGGCGATCGTCTGAGGAATCACTTCGCCGATCTCGCTCTTCAACCCGTCGCCCGTCATGGCCAGAGGAAGATTTTCGTCTTTAAGGAGCTCGCAAAATGCTCACACGTCCTCGTTCGTCGCGATGCTCCTCATCACGCTTTCACGTCCACATACGAGGGGCCACACCAAGTAATATCGAGGCACGAGAAACATTTCGTCATTCGAATTAGAGGCGAAAATACCGCAGTCTCCATCGACCGTCTCAAACCCGTTTTCTCGCTCCCAGACGACGTGCACAATAATGACGACGAAGCTAATGACGATTCCGACGACAGCAATACGACGCCGACTACACCATCTTCACCGGAGTCACCGCAACTGGGAACATCTCGACGTCCGTCATCTTATCGCCCATCTGACACCGGCTGATCGACGTCATCAATTCAAAAGCGCGTCAGATTCGCTAAACGACATCAGCTGTTCTCGACAAATCGATATTATTGATTTTCTTTTGGCTTTATTTTGCTTTCTTTTCTTTTTCCGCAGAAGGGGAGTACTTGTGGCGCGAGCCACAATAGATTAATTTCTTGAATTTATTTCGTAGCGTCTCGAATATTCCAAACGTTGGAATTCGAGACAAACATCATTCTGTCCCTGTCCCTCACAAAATTTCAGAACAATTCTCGAACCTTCAATCAACGAAGGTATATAAACTCGTACGCTTCTCGGCGAATTAAGTCAGTCTACTTTTGAGTACGCATGCAAACACTTGCCTTTAAATATACAGTTCTTGTCAACACCGAGTTATTATTTTTGATACCCGCACTAAACCGCCACTTTTTTTCATACCCATTCTGAGAGAAGTTTTCATTTTCATGGTATTGGCTACACCCCAAGCAGCAGCTTTTTCGCCCAGGCTTGCGTTCTTCGATAAAACTCGTTTCCAAGCTCTTGCTGTGAGAATTTTCTCCACTTCGTGTCGTGCACTTAGGTTATCTCGATTCTTCGAATAGGCTATATCATGCACTTGACAGGCTGGGTCAAGCGGATTTATACCAGGATCACCGCGTGCCAATCGATTTTGTAATTTTGTTCCGGGACTACAATATTGGTAGCCTGGTATGTGTAATTCGACAGGAAGTTTGTTGATGATACTGTTTACTAACCCTCTACCTTGACCCCCGCTTTTGCGTTTATACTCTTTCATGTCTCAATAACAACTGACCAGTTATGAGATAAATAGCGTGTATTTATGAGTTCTTCTGTCATTCGTTGCTAAGAGATGGACGGGTATGGAATTAGATGATTTGCTGAGATATGATTGAATATTCATACGCTTTGAGAACACGGCAACTGTGATGATGATCCAGCATCAACTGATAGCGAATGACTGGCACAGATCTCTATAAATGATTGGAATTTATAACCCACTGATCAGTCATTAACCATGAAGTTCAAGAAACAGAGTACACAACTTCCAATAATGAAGTTCGATGAACTAACGCCAAAGAAAGTGAGAAAAAGCGTAATGGACCTCTATTACCTAGTAGTGTGCGAGCAGTTATTTGTGGACCGTCAAATTGCGGAAAGATGAACGCCCTCTTACCTCTCATAGTTCATCCTAATGGATTAAGATTTGAGAATGTCTATGTTTATTCGAAATCTCTAAATCAACCCAAATATCAGTTCCTCGAACGCTTACTCTCTGGTATAAAGGGAATAGGTTATTTCGCGTACAGTGAGCTTGATGAGGTAGACCGGAGAATGCTCGACCGAAATCTATTATAATTTTCGATGATGTGGCATGTGAGAAACAAGATAATATCCGAGCATTTTTCTGTATGAGACGACATACAGATATTGATAGCTTTTACCTTTGTCAAACCTATGCTCGTATTCTAAACCATCTTGTACAAGATAATACAAATCTACTGATACTTTTTCATCAAGATGAGATGCATTTGAAGCACATTTATGAAGATCATGTGAATACCGCTATGCCCTCCACAGAATTCAAGAACTTGTGTGCAAAATGTTGGAATGAAAACAAATATAGTTTCATTGTAATTGATAAGGATAGTGAACTTAATGAGGGTCGATATCGAAAAGTATTTGATTGTTTTACGAAAAGATAAATACACGCTATTCAAAGGAACTGAGAGTAGTTGTTGCGTGACTCCACGAGTGTCAACATGCAGAGCGAAAACTTCACCAAGGAAAAAAACATCTTGCGGAATATCCCTAAAGCGAGTGATGCCATTCGCCGCAAGCATAAAATGATAAAATTGGGTAGACAGAGTCCACTGAGAAAGCTATGAGTGATGTGCTCAAACCAGTAATAACTCCTCTCGAGAAATTGATGGATCAGTCGGTGGATGAAGGTGAATTTGTGAATCGGTGAATTGGTGGATGAAGGAATCTTTAGATAAGAAGCGAAGGAAGAAAAAGATAGCTGGTACACCTATTCGAATGCAGAAGGATATGGATGATGACGATGAGAGTCCTTCTCAATATCAATCTCTACAGGAATTCTCATCTGACTTAGAAACGGCGCATTCAAGCACTCCTATGAAGAAGATATCCTCAATAAAAGCTATGACCCCAATTGATCGTATTTTATTAACCAAGTCGGAATCTCCTATAGCCTCACAAAAGCTCCTTCAAACGTATTTAGATCGATATAATACAGACCGTGAAAAGAGCGATTTGGATACAGAATTTGGGGTACGGGTTCTGAGTAAAGGCATGAAGATTGGTGATTCTTTAGTCACTTTCGATAAGGACTCAATGACTCTTAAGGGTGAGAACTGTACGTTAACCCCTGGTCTAATTGAACTGATCTTCAAGAAGTCACCCAACATGAGCTTCATAACTGAAAATGATAAAAATACACACGGTAGAATTCTACGGAGCACAAATGCACATCGAATGTTCTATAAACCTAGAGGAGCTCTCCGAACAAACAATACCATGAAATATCGCCGCATTATCACAATAGTATATTGTGCATCAAGGGCGAAAAGTCATGTTTTCCCGCCCGAGGTGCACATGCTATTTTTTACCACGCCTGCAAAGGAAAGTTCGTATTTTGCTCTTTGATGAGCGGGAGGAAAGTACGAACTTTCCGTGCAGGTGTATGAAAAATATCATTAAATCCGAGAAAACTGGGACAGCACTTCCTCATCATATGCTTGCATCATCGAAACCTAGAAAAATGACTTCGACTGCTTATGGCATCACAATCAGCTGGAAATATGAGTCACACCAATGAAATCATATCAATAATAGAAGGATTGCATGAGGCTGAGATTATTTATTAACTTGGAGAGATGATATTTCATTATTTGAAACATGAGTGTTGATGTGTTTTTTTTTTTTTTATTAAGCACAGAACCTGAAAGGTTATACAGCTATGAAAACGTAGAAAAAATTAAAAAATAAAATAAAAAGATAGAGATATATACATATATATATACATAGTGGAATATAGTTAGTCCAATGATTATCGTTTACATTGTTTCCTTATACATCTATTTCACAAATGTTCAAGAAACCTGTGATTATTTGGATATTTTTCAAGTCCAATTTTTTGAGGATAGTTTGGCTAGTATATGGGGGGAGACATTGATTTGTTTGGAGAGATTGGATCATAGTTGGTCTATGCTGGTTGTATAGGGGACATTCCCAAACAACATGATCAAGGTCTTCATTGGGGTGACCACATTTACATTCAGCTGATTCTATTATTCCTTTTCTTTTGAGTGAGGAAGCTAGATGTTAGTGATTAGCACGCACTCTGTTTACCCAAGCTACTGCACGTCTCGATAGCTTTTTATTCAAGAACCAGGGTCTGCGTTTTTTAACATACAAATCTCTAAAATATTCAATGCCTTTATGCTCTCCTTTTTGTATACATTTTTCCAGTGATTTGTCTAAACATTCTTTTTTAATATTCTCGCGAAAGTCTGTGAATGGAATGAGAAATTCGACATTTGGAGGGGATTCTGTTGCCTCTACTGCCAACCTATCGGCTTCCTCATTGCCCTCGATTCCTGAGTGTGAAGGTACCCACTCAAATTTAATGTCATAACGGTGATTATTCTTACTGGAGAACGTTTCGTAATTTTGTTTGATCGATAATATTAATATATTATCTCTCACATTGTAAGTCGGACGAGACAAGGTTTCGAGGGCACTGAGGGAGTCGGTGACGATCTTATAATTTTGATGTGGAGAGCTAAGAGCAATTTTGGTAGCTTCTAGTATCGCGACACATTCGGCTGTGGATATTGACGCTTGTGGATTGATACTTTGGCTTCTTGATAGGTTTAGTTCTGAAGAAAAACAAGCCGACCCAACAGAATCTCCATCAGTTCTTTTACTTCCATCTGTATATATTTTAATGACGTTTTGATTCGGGACTTCTGTGATTAAGTTTGATTCTGTTGAGTCGTCTGCTGCTTTTGGGGGGGTGGACATGATAATCCTATAATCGTAAAGATACATGATAAAATGGTCTTCTACGTTTAACTTGGGTATTAGCGGGATGATTTCACGAATACATTTGTTGATTATACGTTTATTATTTTTGGGGAGTTGTTCGTTGTATGTTAGTTTATTGAGAGTGACCGAAATCTGAGAGTTTCTGTTTGAGATGGCTTTTATGAGAAAATTTTTACATAGAAATATGGATCTTTGCTCTATATATGGAAGTTTGCTCTCCGCTATAAGGATGTTGGTAGGAGTGGAAATTCTGTAACCCAGACAGTATCTGATGGCAGCGAACTGAAGTCTCTCAAGCTTGTTACATGGACTGGGAAGGATATAAATGAACTGTAGTCTATAATTGAGCGAACGAAGGATTTGTATAAAATGAGCAGAGTTTCTGGATGGGCTCCCCACCACGTGCCCCGTAGGTATTTGATTATATTGAGGGGTTTTAGTGAGGATTGAAGAACTTTTGCTAGATGAGGTTTGAAGGATAGTCTCTGATCGAATATGATGCCCAGGAATCGGGCTTCAGGTGAGCAACGGATTTCATGATTATTCACTGTTATTCTCGTTTGGGTGGGTGCTTCTTTTTTTCTACTGAAATGAATCAGTTTGGTTTTCTCTGGGGAAAGGGTTAGCCCAATTTCTCGTAGATTTTCGTCTATTTTGTTTACTGTGGTTTCAATCATGTGTTTGGTGGTAAGAAGAGTGGGGGAGCTACAGTATACAGCGATATCATCCGCGAATTGTGATATAATAACGCTGTTGGGAAGATCAATGAGGATTGTGGAGACGTAGATGATGTAGAGGAGAGGAGATAGAACACCGCCTTGTGGAACTCCTTTATGGATATGTCTGGGTGTTGTATTGTATGGGGATGTGATGTGTTTCTCGTATGTAAGAAAACTGACGAATTTAATGAGGGAGAGTGGGCATCCTATGGCGGCTAGTTTGTCAAGGAGAATCCCGGAGTTTACATCATCGAACGCAGATTTTACGTCTAAGAAGGCAGTCAGTGTCTCTTGTCCCTTGTCAAAATTGGATTCGACTTTGAGGAGAAGATTGGCAAGATTATCGTGACATGATCTGCCTTTGCGAAATCCACTCTGGGAATTAGGCAACAAATGGTGGTGCTCAACCCACCACTGCAGCCTGTTTTTGACGAGAGATTCGAGCAGTTTGCAGAGACAAGAAGTCAGGGCAATGGGTCTGACGCCAGTGCCGCTCGGTTTGGGTATGAAGTGGAGATTATGATTGGTCCAATCTCACAGGAAAGAGCCATGAGAGTACATTTTATTAAAGATGTCCAGAAGAGTAAGTTTGTATTTGTTGGAGAGATTTTTAAGGAGAGTGTAGTCCAGACCATCCATACCCGGGGCAGACTTATTTTTACGTGATTTCAAAGCTAAATTAAATTCAACATATGTGAAAGGGGCATCTAGGATTTCGTGTTGTTCACACTCTGGTAGGTAGGAGGGATCTGTTGGGCACCAGGGAGGGCTGATGGAGTCTAGGGAGGCTTGAACGAGAGGTTCTAATCGAGGGTTTTCCATCTTGTTCTGAGGACTAGTCTTGACCCAACTGTTCTTGAATATCTTAACTGTGGTCCACACGTAAGTGTACTGTTGTTGTTGAAAATCGATGGTACTAGCAACATTGCGGAAACTTGACTTCTTCTTAGATTTGAAGTTTTTGGTGGCTTCTGCAACTGCTCTTTTATAGTCTATATAGTCTTGTGGGTCTTTATATGTGGATATGTGGATATTCTTTTTTATAGCTAGAAGAAGGCCTCCACCGCTATCATGTTTGCGATCTTTTCTGATTACATAGAAACCTGGGAAAGAGTAACGGAGAGGGTCTTTGGGATTTAAACGAGTTTCGGTACATACCAGTATATCTATATCTTTAATGAGGGTTTCAAGTTCTGGTTAACGTCGATCGAAGCTCCGGCAATTCCAGTAGACTATCTTCAGATTCTTGTGGACGACTTGTGGTCCACTATGTTTTTGAGGATCTGGGTGGTATTGCTGAACTGGGAGACGAAGGTTTTGAGATGGTGTTGAAGTAATTGAGGCCATTGTATTTAATCACCCTGGACTTCCATAGATTCCTGGTGACTTTGATCTTTTTTGGGGGACTGTTTGAGGTATTCTTCAATTTCCTTGATAAATTGAGGGATTCTTTTTTTCAGGCCTTTAGTGGAGTTAGTGCGCAGTGCGGTCTGCACCTATCTAATCATTTCTGCAAGTTGGAACAAATCTTCTGTGATCCTTCGAGAATTTTCCACGATGTCGATTGGGTTCGTAGTTTCTTCAAGAAGTTGTCGAAATTCCTGAACGGTAAGTGGGAATTCTTCAGATTTATCTTCGAACATTTCAGCAGCCTTCTTCCATTGCTCCTCCACTTTGACTGCACTTTTAGAGATCTTAGGTGTAGATGGTCGAGTGTCAACTTTGATCTTTTTAGCAACGCGTCTGCTTTCATGCGTTTTCTTCTGGGAGGATCTGGAGGAGGCTGATCCTGACTCTGTATCAGAGTCATCTTCAGTTTCAAGGTCACTTATGTCTGGAGCATCTTGAGCCAGGGTGTTTAATGATGAGAATGAGGAAGGGGCTTTGCAGAGGGGGGGAGTGATACTTGTGAGAGGATAGTGAGAGGGGGAGGTTTCGTTAGAGGAGAAGAAGATGTTGGAGAGGGCATACTCTTGGGAGGGGGCAGATCAGGGAATTCTTCGCTTGTGAGTTGTGTTTGAGTGAGGGAAGAAGACCCATGGACAGATTCCACTGTTTTGGTAGGGCAGTGTTTTGAAATGTGGCCCTTTTCTTTGCAGTGGAAGCATCTGCTGGTGTCTGCTGAGACATAAACAATGAGGTCTTGGCCAAGGACATTTACCATGATTTGGGATGGTAATTTCCCTACATCTTCTCGTGCAATATAGGCTTCTCTCTTCTGAGACATTAGATGTTGGATACCCTTTGCTTTGAAACCAGCTCTCATTGTTTTGATTACTGTTTGTAACTTAATCCCTTGTTTTGATAGTTCTGTTTCCAGGAAACTGTCTTCGACTTGAGAGAAACAGTGGGAGAAAACAATTCTTTTGTTTGGAGTCACGTAGGGTCGAATGTATTTAATCTGATTCGCTACCACAATGTATTTCCCAGTGTTGACGAGGTCATCTACGGTATTTTTGCTATCAAGCCAAATAATTACTCGATTCTTTGAGATATAATCAGTGGAAATCATTTTGGACACTGGAACAATTTTAGCGAGTTCAATGATATATTCCTCGTGTGTTACGTCTGGATGTCTCTCGATGATAATGGCTTGTTCATAGGTGATTATGCTTGTGGTTTTTGCTGCAGCGGAATAGGAGGAGCTTGATGGTTTTTCGTTAGCCATTGCTGGCAACACCTCATTGTCGTCTTCGTTGTTAATTTCGTTCATGTCTTGGGTAGCCATTGCTGGCAACACCCCACTGTTGTTTGTTTCACTTATGTTTTGTAGGCCCAGACCACTTGGGCCCACTAATTGTGGACTTTTAATACTGATAAACAATTCTTTGTAACAATAATTCTGACTTCACTTAAACACGTACCATTAAACAACCGGTGTGACAATAAATCACAGCAGTCGAGCGGAGCGACTGAAAAACACGTCCATACGCTACAGTGGTTCAAGTGAGACTCCGTTGATGTGTTTGGACGTCAGTTGAACAATACCAAGAGTGTTGTGAGGTCTTCCGGTGATCGTGGTTCTCCAGGAGAAGGTTTCAAAGTTACTCCCGATAGTCAATATGATATGGACCATGGTAGACTGTGCAATTTAGCTGATTCGGTAGAAGAGAATGATGCGGTTTTCTTGAAAATATTGCACAATATGATCAGAGAAGAGATTCGACTCATGTATAATGTCACTAGATTTATGGGTGGTAGAATTGATGAAATCCAAACCATGATCCAATCGTTTCAAGGAAATTTTCGGGGAACTATGAGACGAAAACGTGTTGATGAAGAGGAAGTACAAGAACGTTTGATCGATCATTCGAAGACCATTCAGCAGTTATACGAGGAGCTAACATCACTGAGAGACTCTTTCTCACGTGAAATTCAGTCAATCCTTGATGGTCTTCAGTCAATGATTACGAACCAATTGAAGAAAATCCAAGAGGATACAAATCAAGATTTGCAATTAGTATTACGTAATTCTGAAATTATTGGTAACTTGGATAAACGTTTAATTGCATTGGAGAATGAACGAAAAAGCAGCAGTAGTTGAGGAGCTCCATAGACCAGCTCGAAGAAATTATCCACGATGACGTGTTGAAGTACGCGGACTAGATGAGACTTGGCAGGCTGATCTTGTTGACATGACTGCTTATGCTCGTGAAAAGAAAGGTTATAAATATCTTCTAACAGTCATTGATATATTTTCAAAGTATGCTTCGGCTGTGCCAACTAAGATGAAAAATGAAAAAGATGTGACAAATGCTATGAAGTCTGTGCTGAAGCAAGGACGTAAACCTCAAAAATTGGCTGTAGATAGAGGGAAGGAATTCTACAACACTGTGTTCAAGACTTTGATGGAAAATAATAATATCACCATGTATTCAACATTCAGCAATATCAAAGCGTCCATATGTGAGCGATTCAATCGTACACTCAAAAAAAAAATGTGGAAGTAGTTCAGTTTGCAAGGAACATACAAGTGGATTCCCATAGTCGAGACTGGTTCGGTCTTATAACAGCACCAAACATCGAACGATTCATATGAAACCCAAAGATTACTACTGCACATGAAAAATTCCTCTTACCTCATGTTTATGGGAAACTGAAAGCTCGTCGTACACAGAAAATTAAATTCCAAGTTGGAGATAAGGTTCGCATCAGCAAGTACGAGAATGTTTTTGAGAAAGGTTATACACCCAACTGGACAACAGAAATATTCACGATTATTGAAGTCGTCAACACTAATCTTGTGACGTATAAGCTCATAGATTATGAGGAGAAACCGATCGAAGGTGGGTTCTATCAAGAGCAGCTGTCACCAGTAACTTATCCGGATGTTTATCTGATAGAAAAAGTGCTTCAAACACGTGGTAATAAAATACTTGTTAAATGGTTAGGTTTTGATAATTCTCATAATAGCTGGATAAATCAGAATGAAATGTAATTTTCAAGTCATGTGTCAATAAAATCAATAACGAAGTTTGTTCATTAGGAAAATATGTTGTTTTATTCATTGAAATAACCATATGGAACAGTATCAGTTGTATTTGTACAGAGTATTCTCTTATCGTCTTCCCAACTTAGCGCTAATTTTCGTTGGTTTACAGTATGAACTTTATGTTTTCTACTTCTAATTGAATATTGGGATTTCACACATTTCTTATAACGCATCAAACAATCTTTATAATCATCAAACGTAATCGTTTTCAATGCTGAACTTGTCACACCTTTAGCACGCTTCTTCTCAGACATGCGACCATGAATCTTGAAAGTATATAATTTAGCACGCGAGCCAATAAATTCACACATAATTTCACCTTTACATTTATCTTTCATAAGTCCTAATACTTTCTTATTAACACGTGGGAGACAATATACATTATCGTCTGGATAGTCAGATGTATCAAATCTTGCGATATCACGTTTGATGTATTCATATATATCCGGAACTTTCAACTCATACAAAAGACTATCTGTACAAGTATACATGAGTTTTGCCTGGTTGCCGAATATCTTTTTTATATATACATCTTGAAAATCATAAATGAAAATTTTTGATAGATCCAGAATCTAAAATCTGACATAAATAGGTTTGTTGAACGTCATCTGAGTGCGATTCAATTGAATAATAACTATTTCATCATCTTCATCAAATATCGTACTACTGTGAAAATTCGGTAAAGCAATTAGAGCTTTAGCCCCATATCGTCCATCCCATTGTGTTATTAACTTTACGTCTTTTTGCTTTCTCACATTTTCAATAGTTTTTCCGAATACTGCGTTATTCATTAATTTGAAGAAATTTTTCTCATTATTTGATTATTCTCATTATTTTAGTTTTGTCTCAATTCTGTATGTAGATCTATATACGGTTTTAACCATTGTGCTTGGTCAAATTTCAACGCACGGTAAATCTTCAATAATTTGAGTCCTAAATTTAAACATTGCTTCAAATTCTTATAGTGTATAATATAATTCTTTTTCGGTAATACTGTAGTAATAAGTTTGGGAATTTTCTTATTTGGTGGAATGAAATGTTCCGGACAAAGTAGTAAATTTTTGTGCATCTCGAAGAGTTCTTTCGGATACTCTAGGTCCACTTCAAAGATATAACCTTTGTTTGAATCATTAGGAATATTGATAACATTAATAGTTGATGGGTCCACCCATTCAAACGAATCATAAAGTAAGTATTGAGACATGGCTGCACCGTACAAATTATTGACATCAAAATACATGAAATATGTTGTGTCTCGGTTTGATTTATATTTGTCTCCCATATATTTATTATTAGCACAAGCATAACGATGGGAGCATCGAGCTACACCCCCTCTAATACCCTTCTCGATAAATAAATGCATCTCAATGTTTGTTACGAGCTCGAGATTTACTCCTGTGCATTTAAGCGTCGCATCAGATGCTAATCCCGGTGCTGTATAATAGTGTAAAGGATCAAGTTTGTCCACGTCAGAATAATTCTCCCTGAAATTTTGAAAAATATCTGCTAGAGGCAATATATCAGTTTTCAGATATAAATCTGAATACTCCCCTGGTAGCTTTATGTTGAAAGTATTCCAAACTTTTTGAGCGTGAGCATCAGCATTAATTAATTTTATTAATTTTGAATAGAATTGTTCTCTGGATGGTAAATGCTCCTCATTTAATTTATCCCAACTATCTATATACTCATACGGGAATATCCCCTTCCTAATTAGGAGTTAAAAGTTTTCTGCATCATTTGCACAGTATTTATAAGTGATACATTTATCAGCAACATTCAAGTATGATGCCAGTTTCTCTAAGCTACTAGCCATAAATCTAAATGAATCGATGAACCTCAAGTTGACAACAGTTCCTCCAACTCGTTTTGTGAAATCAATATATTTTTCTTTATTGATTGGAAACAAGTGGACGTATCCAGGAAATTTGGTCATTAAAGCTTCCATTAAAAAATGTGTGTCTTAACGTGAGAGATTATGAAATACAACTGGAATTACATGAGATTTTTTTATAGTTCAGATTACATTCGGGATGCGTTGGACCTCTATATTTTCCCGTGAAATAACAATGGTCATGATGTTTACCATCTGCTGACGTGAATGGTTTCTCACAGATATGACATGTTTGTGCCCGAGCGTATTCTAGAGCTTGTTCGACTGTGAGCGGCTCCATCGGCATGATTGTCTTCAAGCGTGTATCGACTTCATGTGCTATTCTTCCTAGTTCATCCATAAACCAATCAATGCAGTTTGGTCCACGTTTCGATTCAAATTCAGATAGTCCATCATCGAATGCACAGTGCAAATAAAATGCAATACTATGAGGAATGTGTTCTTGACACGAAGCCTCATCTTTAGTCGGTTTGAGAATGCACTCAAGATCGCTATATATGACAAACGGGACCATCTCCTTGAATGTATAATTCTTAAAATTCAAGACTTTCGTTTCTTCCTCAGGTAATAACATTTTGCATTTATTCACCTGGAAACAATCGGCTCGATGATTCCCCAATGATTTCTCAGTGATGAAATGTCCTACGCAACGATCACAAAACCACGTATAATGTGATTGTTTAGAAACTTGTACACTCAATAATCTTGACAAATTTCGGATCCAAGCGAAGTGATAAATGGGTTGCATGTCATGATCCATTTGTGCATCATCGCAGAGTAACAAAAGATGAATCGGAGGCTAATCGGATCAATTTTTACTCACGTAAAAGGGTACAATTTGTCGATTCTCTAAACCATAAACATTGATAACCAAGCCATTCATACGTTCGAATTTCGGAATGTCTCTTAGCTTCATTGGACAACTAAAACCTTCATAATTCAGTCTAGTTATATTATCAGGTAGAGTTGCTCTTGAAAAGTGTGGGTATGAGGTCAATCGATGAGAATGTTGCGTGTTGGGATGAAGAGTTGCAGTAATAGCCCATAAAAAACAAAACTCATCATTGTTTTGAATATTTACTACAGCTTTCTTCGCTTGTACATGATGAGGCAATGAGATGAACGTATTCAAACCGGCTACTAATGGTACTGTGACGTAATTTCCTGAGGTTCACGGAACCCTCAATCCACTACGTAGCCCTTCGACGTACGACCACCCTGAAACAGCAAATAAGTCGAGCGCCAGGTCGTTATTACCAGAACGACCACTGGAATGAAACGAATAGCCAAAACAAAATTTCCGGAATAATCCCAAGCTTCGAAATGGTCTCCTGCTAGCTCCGACCGAAGAACGGCGTGAAGGTCACTGGTGAAGCTTAGCTTAAAGTATGACCAAATAAATAAAGTTAACTCAAAATTGCGGGGGAAAAAATCACAATATTTAATCAGACTAGATGACTCGATACAAATAAAATAAATCAATTTCTTTGGAAAACCCCCTTTGGTTGTTTCGATCGATCAACGATCATGAAGCTTCGATAGTACTGATTCTACAATTGTCCGAGGAATAAAAGATTCTGATAGGAAAATAAAGAAGTAATCTACTTAGTCAATTTAGTCAAAAGAGATTCCGATAGTTAACTTGAAAGATCTAACCACCCCAAAAGTCAAGAATAACCAAAGTCAAAGAGGAAAAAAAAATAAAACCAGAATCAAAATATCGTCCACAATAATCATGTAGATTGAACAACACTGCTCGTTCCGTTCACTCCTCCAATCAGTTTCCAGACAACTAGACTCTGGCGCTCACATGGCCGAACCAAGTCCGTCGGCGCATGCGCAGTGACTTCTCTAGACGTTATTTAATTAAAACAATTTATCCCAGAGTATCAATTAAATCTAAATGTCCTCTGACCTCCTTCCAACTCATTCTCCTGACCATTTTGTCACCAAAGGACGATTTAACTCAACCTCTTTCTGATCTCGGTGAAATCCTTCACTTCCCCTTCCACATTGAACCAGCCGGACTCCTACGTCACGTTTCCCCTAGAATTGCCCGAGAGCTGGCGACCTCTGGCAATCCGAAGACCCATGAGGCTCTCATCACGAACTCGAAGTGTCCCGAAATCCCTTGACGATTCACGGAGACAGTGCCACCTCAGTCCCTCGATGTCGGCGCCAGATTCGATTCAAACAATCCAGAAGACGATACAAAACAAAAGAATTAACAAAATATACTGAACCTCTCTCGTGACTCTCGCTGTCGGTTGGTGACTTCCCGTTTGGTGATTTTTAAATTCGAAACCCACACGCGAAACGGTCGAATAAACAACAAATGCTATTTGTGACGGAAAATAACACGTCACAGTACATACTTGTTAATGTTAATCACAAGATTAACAATCTCAATCATTTTCCACCCCGATTCTTTCTCCTGAAAATCTTCTATTTTCTCTAGCAGTCGTTCTGTCAGATTTTCTTCGAACCATTCCTTCACGTTAGTTGTCGGCAAGATTAGACCATTCTTAGTATTGAAGTATTTCGTTTCTTCAATTGACTCTCCATTCTTGACAATCTCAAATTTACAAGCAAGAATTCCATTCACTTTGATATTTCCTTGATTTTTCAGCGCATTTTTAAAACGCACGACAGTTAGAGATTTTGCATCTTTTAAGAAGTGTCTAGGTTCTTTGTGACTCAAATTGACAATGGCTCCTGTTCTTATTCGTCCACCAAAAGCAGATTCCAAATCTTTCCAAGGAACTCTATCTTCAACTTTCCATCTTGATGTAATACTAATGCATCCACCATAATGTTCTTTCTTCTTTCCCTTGAATTTCTCGCAATACGTATAGATAAGAGCAATTGTAGTTTGGATTCTTATTTTTTCACCGACAGAGAGGTCACGAGCTTTAATTTTCAACACTTTTCCATATAGTCTGATATAATGATAACACCATCTTATCCACAGATCGACATCGGCAATACGTGCATCGTTATATGCACTTTCGAGTATCTTCAATACTCTCAAATATGTCTTGGAATCCATCACTGAGACGATGAAGTCAACGAGCTCTTAACTATTTTCAGTCAACGTTTGGTTATGGTGATAAGGATAAATCAAACCATATTGGAGTGAATAAATCAATAAATAAATATGCAGGATCAGTTTCATGATATCTCCACAAACCATTGAAATACTTTTCACTTGAGAAAAAACAGGAAAAATACTTTGTATAATTCAAATCCAGATATTTCAATTGTTATTTATGTATTCGCTCGGAATTGCATTTGACAAGTGACTGCAGGGTTCCATTCGTGGCCCTATTTATAGCAGAGTTCAATGCAATAAATCATGTTCAAAGTCGACCTTGAAAATTGGAAAATAAGTGTTGACTCATCGAGAAACTTCGAGAAATTCAGAGCAACCAAACCCACCCCACGCCCAGTTTCGAAAAATCTTCAACGTTCATTCTTTGAATGAACAACTTTTAGGATTAGCCTTGAAAATAATTCTCAAGTGTTCATTCGCAAAAAATATTCGAAAAAATTCGAAACGATAGAATACGTTTCTTTTAGTCTAGAATAATCTGTAAAATAAAAATTTTTTAAGACTAAGCGTCTATTCAATAAACAATTTCCAAGGTCGACCTTGAAAAAAATTCTGAAAAATTATTTACTTTTCGAGAATGTTCGAAGAAATTCACAGCGGTCAAAACGCACCCCTTTCATTCGAGAATGATTTATTGTCAGTAAACAACTTTCAAGGTTAACCTTGGGAGAAAAAAAAATTCAATATTTTTGTTTATTGATTTGCGAACAGTCCAGAACGATCTATGTAAACAACTTTCAAGGTCAACCTTGAGAAAAAACAAACGCAATATTTTTTTCATTAATTTTCTAACAATCAAGCATAGTTGAATGATTCGAAAAATTGGAGATTTTGAATAAATTGACTATAGTAGACCGATTTCACTCATTCCCGGAATTGAAGAGCATCGAAAAATTCTTAGAATTACTTTTGTTCTAGAATTTTTCAGATTGTTTTGGCAAATTGCGTCTTAGGTTCAAAGTCAGAATGATCTGATGTGGAACATTCTAGATGACCTCCGAATATCTTTAAATAGGACCAGCCGTGACCCGTGTTTCAGTTCCAACTCGACTCTCTATGAGCTATCAAGGATAATTTATATAAGAAAATATTAAAACTAATCTAGTACATTCTGAAAATAAGATCCCGAACAAGTGAGTATCCAAAGTTCCTAACTCTTCCAATAAAATTCATTTCAATTGACAATATTAAACTTCTTCTATGTTCTTTCCAGGTACAATGGATAAGAAAAATGAAAAGAAAGAATTTTCCTGTGATAATATGAATAAAGTGTCGTATGGAGAATGTTATTCCCATGAGAAGAATTGCGGAATTAAAAATTCAATAGGACTATTAAGTCAACTCCTTCCGCGTTGCAAAGACCAAATTCGGGAAGAAAGTTATGGCCCTTCTTGATGAGAGCTTCTACAATTTCTTACCCTCGAGAGTTTCCACAGCTTTTTTTGGAGAATAAGGACGAATTCACGACTTACAAGTCAACTGCACGCACTGGACGATTGTACATTCGCTTCTTCCAGGGAACATTTCACCTTTGTGAATTCAACGTAATCAACGAAGTTGATGAGTCTGAGAGTTCCAAGGATGATACTGATTAAAAGCAGTTAATTTTTCATAGAATATTCGAAAAATATTCCAACATTGTTTCATTTTATGGAATCACTTTTGTATTGATCTTCATAGTAATTCAGAAATGTATCGAATGCAATGTAATTAATGTTCAATAAATTTTTCTTCCATCAAATCAATGCTTTGTATCAGTTAAATTACTAAATAACTAAGGTAAATGAGAAAGTACCTGACCGAGAGTAATACCTGATCACTTCGCCAGATTTTTAACGATCTTCTCAATTTTTTCAAGTTTATTGATGGATTTATTATCAGTTATAGGAAGAATAGCATTTCTACTTTTATTCTTAGTCAGAATCATGTGGTTGGCTTCCCAAAAATCCAGTCTCAAAATGAAAATGAAATTATTCCAAATATCAGTTGAATAAAAAATGTTGAGGCATTTCTCATGGAGAGCTTTCCTATCACTTCTCATAGCATGAGCAAAATAAAAGAGGCAGTTACAGAAGGTACATAATGCTCAAGAGGAAACCGAGAAGGAACTAACACCAAAAGAATTGAAGGTTCAAAAGAGGAAACTGAAAAATGAGCGGAAGGCAATGGAGAAGAAACTGAAATATGAAAATCCTTCATAAAAGCTCTACAGTTAACAAAAAAATGAAACGGGAGATTCTGGATGCATCTTGAATTTCGATCAACTCATAACCACTAACTGTCTCCACCAATAATCGGAAATTCATCCATGGGATAAACGTCCCAGCACCAATATTTGAAGAAATCCAATTTTTATCAATTCTTTGATGTGTAAAAACCAAGTTTCGGTTGTCAATTGTGAATAAATATTTGTACTGCACGTTGGAAAAAGTTTCGTTTCAATCCCATTGATCTTTTCTCATTTACCTTACCTGTTCAAGAGAATGCAGGACACAAACGCAGTGGAAGGGAGAGGTATAGGAAAGGTTTATTCATTCATCAGTGGAGGATTTTCTAAGATAAATCATGAATTGCGATATTTGTCCATTATCTTAAACAAAACATTGCATAATAAAATACTTCTAAGTTTTATTGTTCTCTCTGCATACTTCCTAAAACTAACATACTCTTATTTTACATGAACCTGTACTACCAAATTACCACGTAGACATCTGAATCACACAAATAAGCTCATAAATTCATTCCGAAACCTGAAAAGGTGCAACAATGCGAATCATCCAGAATTACAAATTTTTGCATTATGAATTTTGGAATTTTAACCACAACAATGACGATTCTCGAAGTATTGATGAGCACAGTTCTACCGTAAAATATAATAATAATAATAATAATAATAATAATAATAATAATAATAATAATAATAATAATGCGGCCTGGCAGGCGCAAATGAAACCCTCAGTTTCGGACATCAAGCCAGCTGACTTCAAGAAAGAGAATGTCAACTGGACGGAGAGACCCTGCTCCTCCACATGGCGGAAGAACACGCCATGCATGGGCCTATCAACGTGTTGGCGGAACAAGTTGGACTGTTCCGCCGCCTTGATGGTCGCTCTACGCCGAGATTTGGCCATGAAGGCTAATGAATCACCAGCCAACTGACCATCTCGGCCACGACGAAATTCCAAACCGAGGGACGCCGCTGCGGTATCTGCTGCCTTATATAGGAAGGTTTGAACCCCAAGCAGCTCATGATCATGCACGAACTCCAAGTGCGGATCCAAACCATTCATAACGTCACAAGCTAAACCGAGGACTAGACGATCATGTAGAGCCTCCAAACTGAGAACTCCCCGTCCCCCACTCTCCCGCGGAAAATATAACCGCGGACTCGAAGAACGTGGATGAAGACTTCTGTGGATATTCATCAGCTTGCGGGTATCTCTGTCCAGCTGTTTCAGTTTACCCCTACTCCACTTGAGAACTCCAAAGGAGTAGAGAAGCACCGGGACAGCGAACATGTTCGTCGCGGCGACTTTATTCTTCCCGGAAAGTTCGGATTTCCAAACTTTCCGTAGCCGCCGCCTGTACTCTCCGCAAAGAGTCTCCTTGACTGCCTCAGCGTCCACTACGGAACGCTGATTGAAGCCAAGATATCGATATGACTCTTCGGCGCCAAGATGATGTATGACGCCCTAGTCCATCGAAGTCGTGTTATGGGGTTGCAAATTCCAGACATTCGATGTCGAGCTTGCAAGCGGTTCCCGAAAACTCTGATCCATCTTTTATCGGTTTGCCCGACATATGCCATCACGAGTTATATCCATCGACATAATGCGGCTTTGAGAGTGATGTATTTCCATCTGCGGCACTCTTATGGGATAGACAGAATACCACTGCTGCCGTATGCTCCAGGAGATATTGAGTCCGTTGTCGTGAACGAGAGGTGTAAGATTTACTGGAACTTCTCGTTCGCGACTGTCAGGCCAGTCGTTGCGACGAAACCTGACATCGTCCTCTTCGATTTTGATGACAAAATCATCTGTCATTGAGTTCTCAGCTCCGGCTGAGAGCAACATCACAGTTAAAGAAGAGGAGAAACGACTCAAATACCAATCACTCCTGTTTGAGCTACGTCAAATAAACAGAGGATTTAAAGCAAAGTTCGTTATCCTTATCATTGGCTCTCTTGGAGGAATCAAGGAGTCATTCATATCTGCGCTCAAAACCATCCCGGCCTGTAGGCGTCAAGCCTTCAATTTGGCTGGCCAGATGCAGAAGGGAGTCATCCTTGGGTCCCTTCGTCTACTTAGACAGCATGATTCTGGATTGCAATAGAGCTCACCCTCTGGTTAGAGGGAGCACTATTGCAGAGCGATAAGGAAGTGTTTGCATCGCTTAGCTTGCTGGACGATCTTCGAGGTGAAGTCGGATCCCTCGAGGATCGTTCAGCGATCTCATTTACGAATAATAATAATAATAATAATAATAATGAGATGAGGAGCCTGAGAGGGCTCCGAGAGGGATAGGGACAAGGCGGGAAAGAGTCACGGGGAAGTTTCGTCTCCAGCCACAACAGCTGGCTGTGGAGAATGAGGCTTTGACAGCGGGGCTCTCATCGGAAATCAATTTGCTCGACCTGAACTGGGCTGTGTAGGATGCGGCTCTCCGGCTGAAGCATCGAACCCCGAGAGTGGGGTGATTTGAGGGGAAAATGAGGAGACGCATCGCACAGATCCAGGGTAAGATCGAAGAGGCAAGGAAGCAAGCCTCGCGTATTCAGTGTGTGATGGACTTTGTCAACAGTGGTAGGACTTTCACGGTCCGCATTCGCAGAATATCTGCGAATTTGCGATACCACCATCACACCCTGAATAAACAAGTCCTCCTCATGATTAAGGAGAGATTTGTTGAGAAGGTGCGCCTTCTGGGGACTACGAAACGGTCTCTAGAGAAGCGGTTGCGATGGGTGGTCGACAATTCTGTCTTCCACTCCGACCCCAATCGCTGATTCTATCCACCCACGCCTGCACCGGATAAGATGCCTTCAGTCGAGCGGGTTGAANTTTTGTTTGCAGAAGATTACAAAATATTTCATATTCTATCCGACCCCTCCCTACAAGATATTTTATTGGAAAACCAAATAAAAAACTTGACGTGAGAAGTTTCTATAAAATTCCTGTCATAAAATATTTTCTATTGANACCCTCAAGGAGTTTCGCGCGTTTTGTCGTGTACATCGTCGGCAGCCCCCGGAATTCTCGCGAATCACTCAGGAAGAGGTTCGATCTACTTTACGAGGTATGAAGTACCACGCCGCTCCGAGTCCTGATGGCATTAACGCCTTTTGGTGGAAGAGGTTTACCTCTGTTCATGACCATCTGGCCCGGATATTCACGGCATTTCTCGATGGTAGTGAGCTTATTCCTGAGTGGTTGGTAGAGGGGAGGACTGTGTTGCTCCCCAAGAAGGGAGACTTGTCCAATCCAGCGAACTATCGGCCGATTACGTTTTTGAATACACTTTATAAGCTCTTCACCGGTATTCTGAATGAGCGTATCCTCTACGATATACAACCAGTGTGGCAGCAGATACATGAACAGCGAGGGGCGAAGCGGGGACTGTCAGTAACGTTAGTTGTCCTGATAATTGGCTCTCTTGGGGGAATGAAAGAGTCATTCATATTTTCGCTGAACATCATCCCTGCATGTAGGCGTCAAGCCTTCATTTTGGCTGGCCAAATGCAGAAGGCGGTCATTCTTGGATCCCTCCGTCTACTTAGACAGCACGATTCTGGACTGCAGTAGAGCTCACCCTCTGGTTGGAGGGAGCACTACTGTAGGGCGATTAGGAGAAGTTTGTATCGCTTAGCTTGCTGGGCGGTCTTCGAGGTGAAGTCGGAACCCTCGAGGATCGTTCAGCGATCTCATTTACGAGTGTAAAAAAAAATATATTAATAATCATCATCATCATCATCATCATCATAATACAACGCATATATGAACTGAAAAATCTCATAGAAATTCCAAACGAACAGACTCGAAAATTCCATTAGGTTTCGATTAGTTTTCTACCGATTCTATTAGATAATACTGTATCAATACTGTTATTTCAATGCAAAAAATAATAATACTGTAGTTACGCTGGCTTGTTCCTATAGCAAATGTAAAAAAAAACGATTTTCATCAACAACAAAAAAAACAACGGTAGAATTCAGTCTTCTATTGAGATATTTCCTATTGGAGCAAAATGACACATTTCATGGTCTTCTCCAAACTTTAATATTTTTGTTTGCAGAAGATTACAAAATATTTCATATTCTATCCGACCCCTCCCTACAAGATATTTTATTGGAAAACCAAATAAAAAACTTGACGTGAGAAGTTTCTATAAAATTCCTGTCATAAAATATTTTCTATTGAACATCTCTATCAAAAATGCAAGAAAAAGCGATGAATTTTCCAATAGAATCGGCGGGGAAACTTGTAGAAATCTAATGGAATTTTCAAATCAATAAGTTGAGTTTCTTTATGAAATTTTTAATGCGTTCAGTCATGTATATGAAAGATCCCTAATTTATTTTCATCAAAATATCTCAATTAACATCCGTAATAATTCAAGAAACTATTCATCATTCCAAATATTTATAACGTAAATTCGCTCATACGATAATATTGTGATAGAAAATGTGCAGATAAATTAATTTTGAGATTCGAAGTCACCGTGAAGATGACTGAGTTTTCAAAATGAAAATTATTAGAAATTCACAACGTAGAATACTGAAAAAAATGATAATCTTCCCAATTATGGCGTTATTCAAAACTTATGGAACGAGCAGATGAATTAGAAATGATTCAGCTAGATATCTCCGAAACACATGAAAATTATAATCCGTTTTGAATAGAGATCTCATGAAATCATTCTTATCTCTTCTAAAAAAATTGAAAAATATGAAGACTATCATTTTAGGTACGAAAAATGCCATGTAATTATAAGAGAATCTAAAAAATACCAGTTGTAAAATATGAACATATATAAATTAAGCTGGAATGCATAAACAATTGATTGATACTTCCATAATGTTAGAATTTTCAGTAGTACAATGATAACAAGTGATAATTGAATTCGACTTCAATTCTATCATTTAAAATACATGAATTCCGACTGAAACTTGGAAAAATCATTAGAATAGTCTATTCTCCGCTGTCTATAGATAAATATAATCCGAAATATGAAGAGCAATCCAGGAAGTATCAACCATCACAACATATTTTTCAAGATGAAAATATTAACCACTTATTATAATTACATTGTTATGTCATATTTATATTAGATCTAGAAATTTAGTCAGTAAAGTCCATCACTTTCTAATATTTCTTCAATATTCTACCACGTGAAGTGTCATTTTAATCATCTTGTTAAAAAACATGATGACCAGAAAGAACTTGTTTATCAGTTATTTTTTAAAAAATCAATGAAATGAAATGAATATCAAATGATTGATGTGATTTATATGAGTAACGGGACAAGGTTAGTAAAGCTTAAAAAAAAAATAGAAAGTTTTACTGCAGAGGAACGAGATAGAACTGCAGGAATATATGATCCTCGATGCACCACATATTTAAGAAGCTGAGTTCTAGGAGGAAAAATAAAATCAGTTTTCTATAAAAAAGCAAATGAAATCATGAGTTGAATGATTTTAGATACCAATGTTATAATCACCAAATAATCACCAAACTGAGGTGGAAATGCTGCAGTTTTCTCGAAGAAAAATATCTGACCGTTGTCAACCACTTTCAGCATAGTCATCACCCTCTCGATTTCCACAAACTTGCCTGAAGTGTTAGTTCCAGTATGCTCCCGAATGGCAAGATCAGTCATGAGCTGAACGACCCTGATGAGTACCTTGTCAACCCACTCTTGAGGGACGAGCACATTTGGTGCAATGTGGATATAGCCCGGTCGGCAGGAGCTCATGTTGTCCAATCTTCGTTCAATTTACCTCGAAAACATACAAAAAAATTAATAAAATGGTATTAAATTCACATGTCGAATTTGTTCATAAAAATTAAAGCGTGACATTCGAAATAATGAAAGGTGTATGACGACCAGAAATTTATATAATTGTGAAAATGAGAATATCAAATCTTTTGATTGTTATAACCTTAACAAAAATTAGTTTTGGAAAAATCAATCATGTAAAAATATCTAAAATTCAAGTGGATCACAACTATTCGATTTTGTTTACTTTTCCTCACAAAAGAGGAATTGTTCTCTAAAATATAAATCATATTGCATAACTCGAACCTCACTGAAGAATATTCATAGAATGAAATTGTTGAATCGCTATTGGAATCATCTTTCATTAAAAAAATTCGATGACAGCACATCATCAAAACAGGTGTGGGATGGAAAACTGCAAAGAAAAAATGTAGGAATATATTCCAGTATTTTATTGCTGTCATCATGGGCTAAAAGTGTTTTTTTCTATTCAACTGTCAGTACACACCAAAAAAAACATTTAATTATCTGAAGGATGGAATAACATGAATAGCGCGAAATAGCATCATAATTCTCAAATGATTTTAGCTTTTGGTGAACTAACACTCACACGCATACACTGGGCTCAAATATCAAACTTTCATTCCCTTCGGAAAAAACATTGAATGATTCAAAAATATTCCATAGATATAATAATTCACAAGATAACATATAGAATTATAAGTTCACTTGAGAGTCACTTATAAGCACTTGCACATCACTTCAAAAAACCCTAGTTGTCGAAATACTTACTCAAATAATTAGATCAATTGATTATTCACCCTGAGATCTTGACCGGGCAATGATTGATGGCGAACTGTACGTTGTGACGCATCCGGTGCGTCCGTACTGCCTCGCCGAATGATTCAAATGTTTATAGTATGGGGTTGATATGTGATGTATCTCGTTCGAGAATAATCCAGCACGATCCAAAGATGCATTTGAATTATTTTTCAATTCTCCAATAAAATTAATTCCTATCTGCGTATCTTAACGATGTCAAATATATCAAATTTGTCTAAAAAATGAGGGAAATGGAATCGTTCATGAATTTTCCCTGTCAATAATCAAAGACATAATTTGGAGACAACAGAGTATCCTTTAAAGGATTCGTGTGCGTTCATTGCATTTTTATTTGAATCGTTGCAGAACAATCTAGAATTTGTTCAATGAAATAAATTTGAATATATACTTATCTGTCAGCCTTGAAGGGTTGACGTATTGCTATTCATTCCAAGGGGTGTCAGGTTACTCACCAACACAACCTTACACTTTTTTTCACGAAAGTTCGAGATGCAATTATCACACACATCAATGCAAGTCAGTTGCGTCAAATCTACGAATTGTTTGTCAGAATTGTTGAGAATGATGGCGTCTACAGAAATGGATTTTCCAGAAGATTCCATCATGTTCTTGCTGGAATCTTAACTTAAAAAAAACAAAATATCTTTTATTAAAAAAAAATTCGCCAAGAACGGGTGTGACCGTTGATCTGCTTACAAAAACTTGTGAAATCGAGAAAAAGTTATAGTGCCAAGTACAGATCATTGAAACCCTAAGATTATGGCACAACTTATATAAAATCAGAGAAATCATGAAAATATTATTATTGATAAAATTGAAATTATGAATTTTACAAGGCAACCTCGCCTACTTGGCGAGATTTTTTATTAAATCAATCGCGCGTGAAAAAAAGCAGCAAAAGTGAGGTGATGAAAACTTCAAGTCAAGTTACTTGCCAATTTTTGTTTCAATTTCAAATTTGGCCGCGCGCCAAAAAAAATTGAGATGAAAAAAATTTCAAGTCAACCTACTTGGCGCGCGATTGAATTAATAAAAAATTTCGCCAAGTAGGCGAGATTGCCTTGTAAAATTCATAATTTCAATTTTGTCAATAATAATATTTTCATGATTTCTTTGATTTTATATAAGTTGCGCCATAATCTTGGGGTTTCAATGATCTGTACTTGGCATTATAACTTTTGCTCGATTTCACAAGTTTTTGTAAGCAGATCAACGGTCACACCCGTACTTGGCGAGTTTTATTTAACAAAATATATTTTGTTTTTTTTTGGAAGATTTCGCACATTTTTGTAAAAACGTGACAGTTTCCTCTGTTTTTTTAATGGAACAGTAAATTCATTGATGAATATCGGAATGAATTCTCTATTATTAGAAGTTTCAATATGTATATCATAATTGGATGAAGATACACTGACATTCACCGAGTTGAAATTTTCTCAAAGAAGAACATGAAGGCATCCTTAGCGTTGACTGGCCTTCTAGTTTTACTTACATGGAAATCACGTACTTCTATCCACCCCGTCTTCCTATCCTTGACTAATGCTTTATAGTGCTCAGTTGTTCCACCTGAGGTCTGATTTAAAATTGCACTTATAATTTTGTAAGTATTCCCACAGAAAACTAATTTTGCTGATGGGACAGCTTTAATTGAGAGATTATTTTTCTTCTCCAATAAGTTATTTGAGTTTCCACGGATGTTCAATTTCAACACCAGCATTTGGCTTGAAGTATTAATATCAATTTTTGTAAGAAATTTGGAAACAAGTTTACAATTTTCACAGTACATGTCTGAATGATCACGCCAATGAGAAAATGATAAATCAATCATATCCTGTAAAGTGGTGCTAACTTTTGTATTTGAACTCCACAATACCGCAGTAACTTCGTTCTTCTGGGAAGTACTTGTGTATTGATAGCTAGTACATCGGAAAGTGGAGATTACTTCAGGTTTTAGCAGTTTCTGTAAACTGGTAACTTTTTCACACAAATTCTCTAAAAACTCAGATGGATCCTGCTCAAGATTTTAACTGAATTGGTTGCCCACAAATTGCTGGACACGTCGAATGTCGATAGTTGACGTTTGCTCGATGTAACTATAAAAAATACTTAAACTGTGATTCTTCTCCTTTCATGCGTTCTATAATTCTTCTAACGGAAACAGAAGAAAACAAACATTGTAACAATGAATTGGCATATGTAGAATTACCATCAGGATTATTCATTCCCTGGATTATATATAATTAATCATCTGCGGAACCATTGTTAGCATTTTCATCGAATGTATCACCTTCGTTGAACGCCCATTGCACATCTCATGTCTTCAGCCAGTACTTGTCAGGGATTGGAATTTTCGGTAAATCAGCCCTATAAATTTTTCTCAAACGATTATATTCTTTGATAGCAGCCGAATTAGCTTTTACCGAAGAAGGATCAAAATGAATCAAATGAACACCACTTAGAGTTGTTACTCGAGAAAGAGCCACATATGTTTGGCCGGTAACAAATATCCGATTGCCAGCACCGATTACGGCATTCCTCAAACTCAAACCCTGGCTCTTGTGAATTGTAACTCCATAGCTAAGGCAAATCGAGAATTGCTTCCTTATTATGAAAGCCCCATCCATGATTTGAAATTTAGCTTCAACAGGCTTAAGCTCCTGGAGTCTCGCGTCATGGAGAGAAATAGTTATGGATTGTATACATTCTCGGAACTCGTGTATTGGTTTGGAAACTGCAACAACCGTTGCAATGGTTCCATCAACTAATCCAAGTGAGACACCGATATTGCGTCTAATCATAATTTTTGCTACAATTTTAATAGGAATGATTTTGGCTAAACCAGCACTACATCTGTCGTCTTCTTCCGTTTTTTCCAATATTTTCAAAGCCCTTTTTTTCAATCGTGAATCTCGGCAATCGATAGAGTCTTCAGCAATCAGTAGAGTTGGATCCGAAGGAATTTTCTCCAACATTGCCGCATTCAAACAATCACACTGTTTGCGTATTGAAAATAAACAAACTGTATCTTCGGGTAGCTTATTGATGTAATTACATAATTCATCAATTCGTTGACGAGTCGGGATTTTATTTAAACCAATTGTGCGGCTTTGTAATATATTAATATCCTCTGTCGTCGTCTGACCTACTCTCATCCGGGAAAGTAAATCACCGAAAATTTTATCCTTTTGTTGACGTATATTGATTATCAATTCATCATACTTGAACAATTCCTCCCAAATGTTGATGCTAGTCATTGAACTTAAGTGTTTTTCCACATCATTATCCGATAGTTTCACACAGGGACACTCTTGGTGGACTGGAGGAAGTTGCAGTAAATCTCCGAAGAATAGAATGTGTTTTATGCCAAACCATCCTTGGGAATCATCCGATGTATTGAATATTTCGATTCATCGAAGATTTATATACATCAAATTGATATTGGAAACCATTGATATTTCATCAATTATGATGAGCTCCACGTCGTTTAGTTCCACGCGCATTAATTTCAATAACCCATCGGGCAGCTGAACATATTGTGTAGGATTATCAATCAATCAATCAATTTATTAATGCATATGGGATACATAGCTCCTTCGCATGGGGGATTTTTTAGAGAGAGTGACTTGACTATTTCAAGTCAGATACATAAAGTGTTTAGATAAGAAAGTTTGCTCAATTACAAAAAGTGGCCTTGAAATAGCCGGAAAAATTGTAGATAACTAATATTGCGCAGTTTTGATACAAGGCAGTAACTGAAGAGTAAGAAATAACAGTGGTAAAGGTAATTTCGGAAATGAGAACAAAAATGTCAAACGCAGAAACTAATAGATTTTTGTGAGGATCTCGCTGAAGCATTCAGAATATCTAAACGCCTCCTAGCACTAAGGCGGTTCTTTATGAAATTGAAGATACATTTATTCTCAGCAAAAGTCGCACTAAATATTATCAGACTCAAGGATTTTCCAGCCTGAAGAGGAAGCTTAGTAAAAAGATCAGTACATAAATTGGTAGTGGTCGGGCATACTAGACAGAAGTGCTGAATTGTGTCATACTCATTTTGGTTGCAGTACTTACATAAAAGCTTGGGTTTAAACCAGACTTTCACTTTATCAATATAAAAGTAACAATCATAGTTATTCGCTAGTCTCACTTGCGCTAACACTTCCTTAACATGTAATTCGTGATTTTCGAGTAGGTAATTAGACTTCCATGCAGGGTTTGTATTGGAAAAAGGTGGGATGAGTTGTCCTGAGTTCGATAACCTCCACCTGTTCAGATCCCGCTCTCTAAGAAATTGCTCGTAACTATTGAAAATATCTACGGTTTTATCAGCCAGGTCATCGTGATTGAGATCATTAAGCAAATAGTTGAAATTGGTTATTTCAAGTAACTTCTTGATGCGAGCTAGCCAATTGAAACTATCTTCACAATAGGAATTAAGACACAACTGATGGAGCCTACGAATACAGATTTGCGGAAGGAAAGAATCTTCTCTTTTCAGCATTTTCAACAGCCAGTCCCACGTGAGTTTCATGACCCTTAGGTTGATATGAGGCATGTTTGACTCAAGTCTCACAGCCCAGCCAGAAGTACAGCGAGGGAGACTGAGGGTTTTTTTCAGAAAATCCAATTGAGCTTTCTCAAGATCTTCAGAGTGAAGGAGCCCCCAGGAGGGGACAGCATAAAGCAGAGTAGAGGAGACCAGAACATTGTAAAGAGTGGCATAGGATCTCCATGAGTTAATATTCAAGTTACCAAGAAATTTCAAAGCTGCACCAGTGGCCATTTTGGCCTTGGTGATGGCGTGCTTGGCTGCCTCATAACAGAGCGCATTCCTAGAGAGCGGCACACCCAGATACATATAAGACCTGACCACCTTGACCTCTGAGCCTTTATACAATCTGAATCTTCGCGGCAATTTCTTAATCCTCCTCGATTTCTTAAAAACCATTATTTTTGTTTTAACTACATTCACCGCCAATCCATTGAGTTCGCAGTACTCCGCGAGCGCCCTGAGCGCCCTTTCCAGTTTAATGTGAGAATCTACTAGAATTGCAGTATCGTCTGCATGGAGTAGCATCAAGATGTCAGACACACCATCAATATTCAAACCCTCGATATTTTTATCTCTGAAGAACTGCTCAAAATCAGCGATGAACAAGATAAATAGAAGAGCGCTCAGTGTTTCCCCCTGGAGTACGCCCTCAGTAACATCAAATTTATCAGTAAATTGGTCATTACATTTTATTTGAATCCTGGCACAATCATAGAGCGACTTGATCGTTCTAATCAACTTGGAGCTGATCTTCAAGTCTGATAGTTTGGCCCAGAGCCTGTAATGGGGCACCGAGTCAAATGCACGGCGAAAATCAACAAAAATGACGTACACCTCTCGTCTGGGCAACCTCAGCTGGAGCTGGATCGCAGATAAAAGCGTGAATATTGCCTCAGTGCATCCACGACCAGCCCTGAAACCAAACTGTGACTGGGGGAGGATGTTCTGAGATTCCGCCCATTTCTCAAGTCGCTCTTTGATGATGTATGTAAAAATCTTGGTTATATGGTTGACGAGGGCGATCCCCCTATAGTTCAGAGGATCAGATGGATCACTTTTTTTAAATATCATGGTGAGAGAAACTTCGCCCCACTCCTCAGGACATGACTCTGCTCTCAACACTAGATTGAAAAGATGAACAAGAGAACGTTTCCCACTGCAAGGAAGATTTTTGTAGAATTCATTTGATACTAAGTCCGGGCCGGAGGCCTTATTGGGCTTCAATTTTTTCAATATTAGGTCGAGTTCTTCCAGATCGACCTCTTTTTCGAGATCAAAAACAGTTGTTGGAATGAACAGAGGGAAGCCCCTTAGCGAAAATACAGATCTATAAAAATTGTTCAGTTTTTCAATGGGGACTTAGCAATGGACGTTAGTGAATGGAGTCAAGCTTTTGAAAGTTTTCCAGAAGCTTTTTGAAAGATTTGGGCTACTTAGTGCAGACATCAACTTATTTTTACGCTCTTTCCTCTTAAATTTAATAAGTGACTTGTACTCATTTCTTATCCTATGAAAATTAGTTTTTGCTGAAGAACAATATCTATTTTTCTTAAATAATCTACTTAATTTGTGAACTTCTGATTTTTTGGATTGGACCCTGCGATCACTAGTCCAGAAGTGCGCTCTTTTCAAAGGGAGGCTTTTACTTGAGGGAGGAACAGGTTTCAAAAGTCCAGCTTGCTTGGACGCAGTGAGGATGGAATTGTGGATCAAGTTATTAACGTTTTCTGGGGAGCAGATGCACTGGGCGTTAGATAAGCAAGAATCAATGGCTCTTTTATAGGATGAGATCTTATCATAGGCGTAAGGAATCCATTTGGGTTTTAAAGTGGGATCGGGGGGTTGAGGAGGTAACGGCAAGACTGGGGTCATATGAGGAGCAGTTAGAAGAGGTTCTGTAGATGGGTTATGGATAAATAAAGAGACTGGAAAGTGGTCAGACAAAGGAGTGGAATGATCTACACGTAGATCAGATACTAAATCAAGAGATGAGGCTTTCACGAAGACCAAATCAATGACACTCGAGCCATTATGATTTAAAAATGTCCAGTTGGCAGGTCTGTCTCCACTTACCTTTCCATTAATCAGTACAAAACCATTTCTATGCATAAACTCAGACACCACAGGACCTCGAGTGCAGACAAAATTGTCTGAATTTAAAACATCTTCATAGCATGCAGAATTTTCGAAAATCTCAGGGGGGAGCGAGCCAGAGCTGCCAACCCGCGCATTTAGATCGCCTCCAATGATCACAAGATCTCCAAAAGATTCTTCAATCCTGTGCAGAAGTCTTTGTAACTTATCTAAAAAAGGCTTAAGATCACTAGAGCGTTGCGAATAAAGAATTCCAATAACAAAGTTCATCGAGTCATAAGAGAATCTACAAAAAATCCAAGAATCGCAAATACTTAACAGATAAGATGGTGATTTAGAGAGGAATACAAGACCCCCACTAGGACGACCCATACCGAGTGGCATCTTTGCGTTTCTCCAGTGACAAGTGTAGTTCTTCAGCGGGGCAGGCATGTAGAATGGTGACGTTAGCAACATTGTTTCTGTACAGTAGTAGACGAAGGCATCATGATTGGTTATCTCACTTGACAAAAAGTTCTCAAAACCATGAGTATTCCAAAAAATTATCTGCAGTTTACTGCCCTCTATCAGTTTTTTGCA
The DNA here is from genome assembly GCF_001412515.2 of Diachasma alloeum. NCBI lineage: Eukaryota > Metazoa > Arthropoda > Insecta > Hymenoptera > Braconidae > Diachasma > Diachasma alloeum. Next base: position 41,450 of record NW_021681436.1, read on the forward strand.
GGGGACCGGGAGCTGGAACTACCATCAGGCAGGGGGGGTGATGATGTCTGGACTTCCATCGCATTGTCAGATACCCCAAGCAACTGGCGATTCTTCCTGAGATGAGGAGGTCCCAGAGGGACAAACTTTTGCAATGGATCGTCCCAGCGATAGACAATATGGTCAACAGAGAGTCTGGAGGGAGTGAACCACACGGCTTTGCCCTCCTCTCTAGCACGTTTAGCTTCATCTCTAATTTTCCTGGCAGTCAAGCTCTCAAAAGAGGTCAAGTCACGTTCAATGTACACACCACGGAAGAGAGTATTCTCCTTCAGGCTCTTTCTATTGTTGAGAATGTGATTCCTCCCTTCAGAAGATTTGAGCTGGACTATGATGATGCTGGATAATTTCCCTTGTAATGGGATAAAACGCGCATGCACAACCTCATCAGGGAGATTGAAACCCTCTCTCAGTAGATTGTTGACGTCCCTCTCGGCTGATATAACAGATGTAACCAGCCCACGAATAACGATGTTCATCTTTTTATTTTATTCTTCCATTAAATCGATCTTCCTCTGGAGATTTCGAATTATAGAGTCTTGCTTATTGGGGACACCTTGAGAGGATCTGGCAGTTTTCAACTTGGAGAATTTTTCATCAACATAAACTTTGAGGGCTTCATGTTGAGATTGCAATTTGTTATCGTTTGACATGATTTTAGTCTCCAGGCTCTGACAGGTCTCCCTAATTTCTTTCTTGTAATCATTCAGATCATTTCTCAGGTCATTAGTTGCATTAATTGCCTGCTGGAGCAACTTGGCTAAACTATCAAATTGCTTTTGAGCAATTTTCTCCATCCTAGTTAATCTATCCTCAATGCTCTCGGGCATGGCCGGCTGGGAAGACAGAGTGTGCGCCATTGTGGTTAAGTCAGCTGGTGTTAATTTCAACGGGGAGAAAATTTCACTCACTTCACTCTCCTCTTTGCTTGAGAGAGGAGTAAAATGTTCAGAGCTCGAGCTATTTTCTATGGAAGAGAGCTGAGAGACGTCAGTAAGATCTTTAAACCTACGACAGGAAAACCCCTCGTGTCTAGCTTGTTTACTTTCTGGGTGAGAGCGATGAGGAGGGGGAGAATTCCTTTTACGCTTAACAGCTGATATTGGACTTGATGTGGCGTCCGGTGATGTCGTCACAGATGGGCACCCACCGATGGAGAAACAGGGTACTTTCTTCCCGGGCCACCCACCCTCTTCATCGCCAGTAGGGATTGCAGGGCGATTACCAGAATTCATCAGCACGAGATGATACAGCACTCGCCGAGCAGTATGACATAACCTCTCTCGAAAAATGCCTGACTTGTATCATTTAAGTAAGAGGGTTTGTCGACGTAGATCGATAATGAATAATAGCTAAAAATGCACTGCACGCATTCAAGGCCACACTAGTACAGTTCAAAGAAGAGACAATAAAATTCCGGATGGATAAAACCACTTTGTTTGCAGAGTCACACAAAAACACAACAGTTCAACAAATGCGCAGATGGGCCCCCCATAATTGTGTACGATTAACATATTCCGCTGGTAATTGGAAATATCTTTCTATATAATAAAAAAATAAGGGCTAAAATTCAGGAGACGCCTGAAAATTAAGGGGACGCCTGAAAATTCAAGGCATGCCTCCTCTTTCCCATAAATATGAGAGTCAGAGCATCAAAAATCAAGAAAAATCGGGAAATTAGTGATATTTTCCACATTTTTCTCGATAATTTACATTCTATCTCTCATATTTCGTGTTATTTAGCTGAATTTATTGGAATTTAACGTGAATATTAGTAAAATAAAGGAGATAGAGCATCAAAAATCAAGAAAAATCGGAAAATTAGAGATATTTTACACATTTTTCTCGACAATTTACATTCTATCTCTCATATTTCGTGTTTTTTAGCTGAATTTATTGGAATTTAACGTAAATATTGGCAAAATAAAGGAGATGGAGCATCAAAAATCAAGAAAAATCGGGAAATTAGTGATGTTTTACACATTTTTCTCGATAATTTATATCCTATCTCTCATATTTCATGTTATTCAGCTGACTTTGAAATTTAACGTGACTATTGGCAAAATATCAACATATTTAGCTGAATTTATTGAAAGTTAACGTGAATATTGGCAAAATATCAACAAAAATGGGGGAATGACTGATATTTTACACATTTTTCTTGATAATTTACGTTCTATCTCTCATATTTCGTGTTATTTAGCTGAATTTATTGGAATTTAACGTGAATATAGAGAATCAAATATCAAGGAAAATGGGGGAATGACTGATATTTTGCACATTTTTCTCGATAATTTACATTCTATCTCTCATATTTCGTGTTATTTAGCTGAATTTATTGAACTTTAACGTGAATATTGGCAAAATAAAGGAGATAGAGCATAAAAAATGTAGAAAAATAATGGAATTACTTATGAAAGGGGGGGGGGTTACTTATATTCTATTCATTTTTGGGCCCTCTCCCCCGCTCGCTACGCTCGCTTACCCCCGAATGACAACTTTGCATATGACCAGGGGAAGTTATTAGAATTTTTAAGAATGACTGATATTTTCGCGATAAACATTTCGCAATTTGGAACAGGAGGTGAAAAGACGAGCAAAAGTCGAGACTGTCAAAAAAAAAAGAAAGAGTTAACTTCATTTCACAACATTTCGATTGATAAATTGGTGGTAGCGAGCAGAGAAAAAATTGAGGAAACCGCGAAAAGAAATTATTGAGTGTATACATCGGACATCAGTTAATTGAGAGTGGACGATGAGTGTTTGAATTCGATCATGAGAGTTTTTTTTTACTATTGTATTGAGGTAAGTCAAGTTTCATTGATTGAGGCTATGGAGGGGGGTGGTTGTTTGGTTATTTCCATTAATTTTTTCGTTAATATACACACAGGTTTGAATACAATCTCTTCAAGACAACGAATCAGTTAAAGGACATTAGCAGCAGTTGGAAATTTGATTTAGGTGAGTCTATTTTCCGTTATTGAGTTACATCTAAGAATGGTGCATATCTTAAAAATCTTAAAAAATAAGGGAGGGAGAAAGTTCTTGTATTTAACACCATGTGTTTGGAGGGAAAACTGAATTTAGGGTGGATTGGGAAAGGGGTAGTGGAAATGCCGGTGAAAAACGAACGCACTGAGTCTATAAATAGGAGATGTACTGAGAAAACAAAATGTCTCGAACGGGTGATGTACTGACGCTGCTCGGACAACCGAAAGTAGCTTTAGAAAAACGATATACTGCTCGCTCAACTCATTTGCTACGACTCTCTACGACTGACTAACTCTGAGATTCGGTGATTAACTAGGCCTGACCGTTGACCCGAGGTTTCCCGAAGATTTTAAGGAAGGGATTGGCGGTGTCGGTAGTGGAGTTGATTGGAGGATTTTTGGGAGGGTTTTTTTTTAACAAGAGGAATAAGGTTTTTGTGATTTTTTAGAGTTGAATTAATTTTGTAATTTTATAACAAGATATTTCTTCAAATTTTTTCAGTGTCAACACAGGTTTGAATACGGTTAGACTCAAAGACAACAAGATCAGTTCAAGGACCAGTTCGAGGAGATTAACAGAAATTGGAAATTTAATTCATGTGAGTTTATGTTTGGTTATTGAGCTACATCAGAGTGGTGAAGGTATAAAGAGGAGGTGAATGAGGTATAGAGAGAGAGTGATTAGTAGTATTGGTAGTGGAGTTGTGAGGGGGATTTTTTGAATTGATAGAGGGATTTTTTGAAGAGTTTTATCTTGGAAAATAAAGAGGGAGGAAGTAAGGGAGGGATTACAGGTGTTGGTAGTGAAGTTGATGGGAGGTTTTTTGAAAATGTTTCTTTTTTTAACTTGAAGTAATGAGGTTTTTGTGATATTTTGGAGTTTACATTGTTTTGTAATGAATCAAGCGATAGAGGGAGCAAGGGAGGGGTTGGGAGTGTTGGTAGTGGAGTTGATTTATTTTTGTAATTTTTTTTGGATATTGTTGAGAGTTAGTCATGTTGGTAGTGGAGTTAGGGAGATTTTTCAATTAATGGAGGCATTTTTTGATCCCTCTTAATTCTCAACTTTGAGATTAATGGATGGAGGTAAGGAGGAAGCACGGGAGAGTTTGGAGGTGTTGATAGTGGAGTTGATGGAGGGATTTTTTGGATTGATAGAGGGATTTTTTAGAGAGTTTGAAGAATATTGTTTAAAGATTTTTCTTTTAATTTTTTCAGTGTCAACACAGGTTTGAATACAATTGAATTCAAAGAAAACGAATCAGTTCGAGGACATTAATATTGTCAAAGGAATTAAGAGAGGAAGCGAGCGGAGTTATAGAAAATTTATTACTCAGACAAGGAATCAAGTCATTGAATTTTTGATTTTTTTACAATAGACTGGAAAAAGGAAGAGTGATTAGAGTTTATTAGAGGTATTGGTGGTGGAATTGATTTTTTGAAGAGTTTAAAGGGAATTATTTCGTTCTGTAATACGTTTCAGAACATACTGAAATTATGAGTGATAATGGGAAACGTCCGTTATCTTCAAATTCAGAAGAATTATGTAGGAAAAGGAAAACAAATGAAAGAGAGCGCAAAAGGCGATATAATGCAAGTCATAACACTGAAATTGCAAGACGGAATCATAATTATTATATTTGTAAACGAGATGAACGTTCNCACTGCAATTGCAAGACGGAATCATAATTATTATATTTGTAAACGAGATGAACGTTCAATAATTGGGGATCAGAAAGATAGAAAAAGAGTTAAAAAAAGAAAATTGGAGGAAACAATTTCAAACGATTCTTTTCATTCTCCGGACAATATTTCTAAACCAAGAAAATTAAGGAAACTGGGACGTGAGGAAAGGAGACTGAGTGAGTTGGATAACCGTCCATCGTCTTACCATTCTGAACAGCTGAATAAAAAGGGGAGAAAATATGAAAGAAGGACGAGTAATCATTATATACATGCGCCAGATAGTAAACGTTCGGAAGTTGAAGAGCAGGATTGTCAACTATCTTCTCATTCTGAAGAATTGAAGAAGGAAAGAAGAAAAAAGTTGAAAGGAGAAAGAAACAGGCGGTTCAGAGCATGTCATAAGATTGAAACTTCTCTTAGAAATCGGGATGATTACAGGCGTAAAAAGGAGAAAAGGAAAGGTCTAAAGAGATATCTTGGTGAAAAAAGGTCAATAAATACAGAGATGTTGAACATTGGATGTTTAGATCGACAATGCCAATGGTGTGGTGCATTGTCATTCAAATTAGAACGTGGGAGAGTCAAGAATAACTGCTGCCATGGTGGAAAAATCAAATTAGATCCTACACCAATTTTTCAAAAAAAAATGCGAACATTATTCATGGCTAATAGTGACAGAGGCCGGCGATTTCGTAAATATATCCGATTTTATAATAATTCATTCGCTATGGCTTCATTTTGTCCAAAGGAAGAAATAAATCATCATGGAGTGGGATCTATGAAAATTAGAGGTGAAGTCGATGCCATGGTCACAACCAGTCTTCATCCTAATAAAGGAAAGAAGCCCAGAAATGCTCAAATTTATCTATGTGAGCCAAATGAAGCATTGAAATTGAGACAATTTGAAGATTCCAGTAGAAAAATTAGGAAAATGATCCAGAAAATTATGAGTGAAAATAAATATGTCAAGGCCTACAAGAATTTATCTGAAATATATCAGAAAAATGAAAATTGTGAGTCGATACTATATTTTCAGCAATCTTCGTCAAACACAATTGAAGAAAAACGCCATGACTTACCATCCGGTCTTGGAGCGAGAACAGAAGTAGGTGCAATTCTCATAACCGGCAAGGAAGGAAATGTACCCCAAAATGTAGAATTCAAAGTTTATCCAAAGAATACGATGCAATGTCAGATAATGCATAAATTATCAAAATATGCAGAACCGATGCTATTTCCTTTATTATTTCCTCATGGTCAGGATGGATATTCAATTCATATCAACAACAATGTAAGAAGTAATCAACGACGTGTGACAGCTGTTCAATATTTCGGATGGCAATTGAGAGTTTTGGAGAACCATCGTTTCAATCCATTTACTATGGGAGGAAAGTTAACTCACCAATATATCCTTCATGGTTAGATTCTTAATGAATGGAATCGATTGAATTTCTTTCGATTAAATCCAAATCAATTCAGAAGAGAGACTTTGCAAGGTTTAATGGATCACATAGAACGAAGTTTGATGAATTCTTCAGATAGCGTGCGTTTAGGTCAGGCAATGATACTCCCATCATCGTTTGATGGTGGACCTAGATCGAAACATCAGCATTATCAAGATGCTATGGCAATGTCGAGAGAAATCGGTAGACCAGATTTGTTCATTACTCTAACCGCTAATCCGAAATGGAGTGAAATTGTGAATTACCTACGGACACTACCAAGAGGTTTTTCAGCTTCGGATATTCCCCATATTGTTTGTCGAATTTCCTTTGTAAAATTGATGCAATTTATTGATGAAATGAAATCCGGTCGTGTGTTTGGAGATATTCTTGGTTACACAGCTACCATTGAATTCCAAAAACGAGGATTACCACATGCACATTG